>NW_026294584.1:69457154-69602154 GCF_007827085.1 Peromyscus californicus insignis | reverse complement strand
CTTTGGGTTGCTTTAGAGATTCTGAATAAGGTAGAAGAGTGAAGAAAGGTGATTCCTGACATTAACATTGAGGACGCGCACACGCCTACACACACACACACACACACAAACACACACACACACGATGGAAAAAGGAAAAAGTAATTTTTCTAAGTTTTTGTGCTATTTAATGGGAACACATTATCAAACTAAAACAAAGTGAGCGAATGATTATACCAAAATAAATTAAGTAAGAAAGATCGCAGAGTTAGAGAGCTCAGCATTACCAAAAAATCCATTTTTAATTCAACAAATAAGCAGTTATTCACACTATACATGAAGAAAGGAACAAGATATTTGGATAAGACAACGAAGGAGTCAAAGATGAAGAAAATGAAGTTCTTATTTAAAAAAAAATTGAGATGGGAAGAGATGATAATCACCTAAAATAATGCCATTGATACTCCAGATTAAGGAAGAATCCAAAGATAGTAAGTAGTATTTGTTAACAATTTTCCATTGATTTGAGCTATACCAAGGCAAGTAATTGCTTCCATTGATTTCACTTTCTAATTTGTTGACTGGATTAGTCATACATTTCAGTATCATGGCAGATAAACCCAAGAATAAACTTTATGTCTGAACTGTATATATACAGAGGCCTTCTATTTCAGTGAAGTGCTTGGGGTCTTGAAGTTTGCTGGTGACCGTGGGAAGAGACACTGACAAGAACATTTGTAGTGAAAGTTGGGAAACAGGTCTCATACTCAGGATGATTCCATGGTCAGGCACATGCTGCCACTGGCTGATGGGGACTTTCTTTTCTGATTGTATAATGAAGTGCTTAGAGTGAGAGCTTGCCTTAGGAGTCCCTGGAGCACCAGATGCTTGTGTCCACATTGCAGAATTAGTATCTGGTGGTAGCAATGGGATGATTTGCCTGCAGAAAATGGGCTATATGGGTGGTAACTTGAAATGAGGTTTAAGAGGAAGCAGTGGCGGAGATCTTAAGGTAGGCCATGGCTTACTGGAGAAGCTGAATGGCCAATTAAAGACTTTGCCTTTGATTTGGTGGTCATCAAGATAACCCAGAAATAATCTGTTGATATAATGAGTCAAATGCCAGTGATAATGTCTTGGCAATATCAAATACATGTTGAATTAAGTCAAAGAACCATCTAACAGCAAGCTCACTTTGCTACATTATTTTTAATCTTAACAATATCTTTATGGGATGGGTATTACTATTACTATCTAGCAGTCAAGGGAACAGGGAAAGGGAAGTTACGTGATTTGCCCAAAGCCTTGTGCTGAGTGGCAGACTAGAATTTGAATTCGTGTCTATTTGACACAAAAGTCATGTATGTTTGCACAATCATCCCACTTTCTTCTTCCCTGGCGAGGCTGCTGCTGCTCTTGTTTTAGGGTAATGGTGGAGAGGGAGAGGAGAGGCGTGCACATTTGCTGAAGGAGAAGGGATTTTCCTGTCTGTACCTACTCAGTGTGTCTCCAGCAGCGTTTCTATAGTAGCAGTGTCACCTAGGAGTTTGGAAGAAATGCTATCCCCACCCAGTCTACTGATTCTGGAGCAGCTCTTGAACTGAATCCCCAGGTGTTTGTCTTAGTTAGGGTGTCTATTGCTGTAAAGAGAAACCATGACCGTGGCAGCTCTTAAAAGGAGAACATTTAATGAGGCTGGCTTATAGTTCAGAAGTTTAGTCCATTATCACCATGGCAGGAAGCTTGGCAGTGTGCAGGCAGACATGGTGCTGGAGAGGTAGCTGAGAGTTCTACATCTGTATCTATAGGCGGCAGGAAGTGAGAGAGGCACTGGGCCTGGCTTGAGCATCTGAAATCTCAAAGCCCATCCCCAGTGACACACTTCCTCCCACAAGGCCACACCTACTCCGACAAGGCCACGCCTCCTGAAATTGCCATCCCTATGAGCCTGTGGGGGCCATTTTCGTTCAGACCACCAGTGTTGTACAGGTATTTATTATTCTGATCTTTGTCATTGAAAAGAAGTGCAGTTGCACTTGGCTTCATGTGTGTGTGTGACCAGGCATCTCTGTGGCAAAAACAGTTCTCTGTGCACCCACCTACCTCCCAGCATTTTTCTGGTCACTTGAACCCTTAGAGAAAAGCTGTGCTTCTTTAGCTGCATAAAGCAACTTCCCCAAGGCTGCTGGGCTACTGCCCTTTCCCTCATTTTGAGATAATGTCTCACTATGTAGCTCAGGCTGGCCTTGAACTCATGATCCTCCTGCCTCTGTTTCCCAAGTTGTGGGATTGCTGGGAAGTGCCACCATGCCTGATGTAGTCGTTCCAGTTTTGAACCGCTGTTCCAGAGCCTCTTTTCTCTCTAGTGAACTTCTCTGTTAAGAGTGTGTGCTAGGTTCTGATCATGTTTGCATGTTAACTGTACATGTTAAGCTAAGGGAGGCCAGGCGCCATACACCGGTCTCAGGTGTCAGCAGAAGGGCCGTGGTGAAGAGGTTGTGACTGAACACTCTTGGCTTTTTCACTGAGCACATGGTATTTGGGCCATTCTCTGCATTTGGAGAAGTTGTTAGGGCTTCCTACCTTCACTTGTGCCTGCTTTTCCAAACTGAGCCAAAGAACGGATTTAGAGTCTTAAAAAGACAGAGCAAAGACCAGTTTGGTTTTAGAGGAAGGATCCCAAGGAAACTTCCTATCTCTGAAAAGCTAACCTAGAGGTTGTGTGCTCAGGGCTGGGGGGCATTTTCAAGATAGAAAAAGGACTGCATGATTTAAAGCAGATTGAACTCTTTCATCGACATTTTTTCTTTAATCTGCTCAAACTGTCAAGAGACCTTCTTTTTGTTTTTTTTGTTTTTTTTTTTTGGTTTTTCGAGACAGGGTTTCTCTGTGTAGCTTTGCGCCTTTCCTGGAACTCGCTTTGGAGACCAGGCTGGCCTCGAACTCACAGAGATCCGCCTGGCTCTGCCTCCCGAGTGCTGGGATTAAAGGCGTGCGCCACCACCGCCCGGCCCCTTCCCTTCTTTTTTTTTTTTTGTTTTTTTTTTTTGTTTTTTCGAGACAGGGTTTCTCTGTGTAGCTTTGCGCCTTTCCTGGAACTCGCTTTGGAGACCACGCTGGCCTCGAACTCACAGAGATCCGCCTGGCTCTGCCTCCCGAGTGCTGGGATTAAAGGCGTGCGCCACCACCGCCCGGCTCCTTCCCTTCTTTTTAACCTGACAAAAAACTGGGGAGTGTGGGGCAGGGGGAGATAGATGATAGATAGATAGATAGATAGATAGATAGATAGATAGATAGATAGATAGATAGATTCTGGTCTAGGTATCTTGACCTGGACTTCAGCACATGGTGGCAGACTTCTCTTTTGGTTTTTGGGTACCATGCTCCTCACGAATGACGTAAAAAACAAAGAGAAGGGTGTGCCATACAAACCAGAGCTTTCCCTGCCTTAACCCTCCCTAAATTTATACCCCGGGGGAGGGTTTTTCATGGAGCCTTCTGTAGGCTGCCCTAATAGCTCCAGACATTACATTTATAGTTCTGTTTGACTCCCACTATGAGGAATGATTCTTTAGGACTTTATCTTCTGCCTCCCAATTTTTTTTGTTATTTTATTCATGATCCTCATTTTTTTTTTTGAGACCAGTCTATGTAGACCACACTAACCAAAAAATCATAGACATTCTTCTGCCTCTGCCTCTGAAGTGCTGATAAGTTAGATGGATGTTTTTTAAGATCAATACACGTGAGTCTATCTAATGGGTAATAGGGATTTATTAAGATATAAATTGAGGAAATACACTCACGAATACAGACCTGAGTAAACAGCTGAAGTTGTCTCTGTTCTGTCTGGGGGCAAAGGCACCTAACCCACTGATCACACACACGTGACCCATCTCCCTTTCCTTTTAAGAGGTCATGTACGAAGGCAGGAAGCACCACCTCTTCATGCTATCACTTCCCTTGAAGTCTGAAAAGGTTTTGTTCTCAGCCCTGCTATGATGTAGCCCAGTAGAGTAGTAAGGCGTCCTGTGTAGGAGTCCTTGCATGTCTAATGCTGTGTTATTACTCCACTCCAGATGACTTGGTTGGGGTAGCAAGAGAATGAACTAAAACTAGACAGACAGACAGACAGACAGATACAGAAAGCTGGAATTGGATGGTCTGGGCTCTCTGGTGGAGAAACCAAAGTATCTTGGAAGCTCAGTGTGTCTATTATATAGTGTTGAACAGGGAGGGAGGGTTATTGCGTTTTGCTGATCAGTAAGGTGGGGTTATTACATACGGATAAACAAGAAGAGTTTATGATATACAGCTGGATCAAGGAAATGTTGAGCTAATCTCAGTAGGAACAGTCTCTGTAGGGGAATAGTCTTTCAGGCCATAATTATCTGGGGAGAAGAACGCTATGGTGGACATTTTCAGCACCCATATGGACCAGAGAAAGGCTTTACCATACCTCTGAGCCTCCCCCTTAGGGATGGGAAAGCTTTGCCAATTTCTCATGGGTCTAAGGCTATAGGGTCCTTGACATGGCCATGGCCATGTGAAAACACATTCACTCAGGACTTCACACACTCAGGGCCTTTTCCACTTTTCACAGTCTATTGCTTTAAAGGTTTTCCTCTGAATGGAGAGTCTGACTGGGGTTGGGAGTAAAATGCTGGGTAAGCTGCCTTGGTAGCTTGTCTCTAAGGCACCGTGGTCAGGACCAGAGGTGGAACAATACTTTTATAATTGCCACATTAAGTATGACATCCTTAGGGGAAGTATAGGTCTGTAATTCATTCCCAGTTTCAGGACTTTGGCCCTATCTATTCTTTTCCAGTGTTTGGATGAGGCAGTCTGCAGCTACCTGTCACCCTTGCTGTCTGGCTTCAGAGCTCTTACTGGGCATTCTCTTTAGGGATTTGAACTTCTGACAGAGAAGAGTTCAGGATTTCTTTCAGTCCCACAGCAGCTTTGTTGCCAGCTACTTGTGATGATGGGCCCAAGAGTTCTCCCAGCCTCGGTTGTAATTCTTCAGTGACTGGCCCATCTCATTGTCCTGGAAGTGTGCGGTCCTTCAGGACAGTGCAGGTCCACTTTCCTTCATGCACTCCTGCATTTGCTTACCTCTGTTGTCTCTTCATGTCATTCTTGTCTGTTTTCTAGTTGTTAGCAATTATTCATTAAAAAATGAACTCATGACTCCCTTTCTTTATTATTGATGCTATTCTGACTTTCTTCTTTTTTTTTTTTTTTTTTTTTTTTTTTTTGGTTTTTCGAGACAGGGTTTCTCTGTGTAGCTTTGCGCCTTTCCTGGAACTCACTTGGTAGTCCAGGCTGGCCTCGAACTCACAGAGATCCGCCTGGCTCTGCCTCCCGAGTGCTGGGATTAAAGGCGTGCGCCACCACCGCCCGGCCTGACTTTCTTCTTTAAAAACAAGCAGATAAGCAGTATGCTTGCCATACGTGAATAGGTCCTGTGTTCCATTTCCAGTACTGAACAAATAAATAGAAAAAGAATTTTAGGGGGACTTCAGAAGGCAAGGAGCCAGGGCTGGTAGAGAGTGCGACTCTCAGGAAGGTCTGTACTGTCATGTTTAGTGATATGAGGGAACTGCTCCACCCTACTCTTTATAAACGATGTATTAAAGTAGTTTATTGGGGAAGACATAAGCTCCCTGGTCACCAGTTGGAGGTCCACATAAGTTTGTCGATGTAGCCTTAGCTGTAGTCACTTCGAATAAATGCAAGCTTTCCAGAAGAACTTAGATTCTTAAGCACTAGCCAAGAACTATCCCTTCTAAAATAACTGCAGTCTATCTTCTTGTGGATACGATGGTAATACAGTAGTTATTCTACCATTCAGAAAAGGAAGAGTATTGCAAACTGGTATTAGTAGGTACCTTATAGAAGAACCAGAGTGGTAGAATTTAGTAAGGCTGGGCAGGATTGTAGCAAGTGGAGGAAGACTTATTTTCAGATAAACCAAGGGGGTGTGGGACAAGAAGAATCATGCTCAAAATGAGCAAGTTGAAGAACCAGTTGAAAGATGGACATGACTGAGAATGCTTGGAGAAGAATAGGCCATGAGGATTGAGCAGAGAGGCATGGGGAATGCTTTGGCTCTGACTTCATGTCTTTCAGTTTTGAAACAGAGCCTCACTGTTAGCCCTTTGTTGCCTGGAACTCTCTATGTGGACTAGGCTGACTTCAAACTCAAAGAGATCTACCTGCCTCTGCCTCTTGCATTCCAGGAGTAATGACGTGTGCCACCGTGTGTGCTTGGCTTCAGTATTGATCCAGCCACTCACTTCCTTTGGAGAAGGTGCTGCTATTGTGTATTAGTTTGTACTTACAAAAAAAGTAGTCTGGGGCTGGAGGGATGGCTCAATGGTTAAGAGCACTGACTACTCTTCCAGCGGTCCTGAGTTCAGTTACCAGCACCCACATGGCAGCTCACAACTGTTTGTAACTCTTAATTCCAGAGAACCCAACACCTATGGCAAAACACCAATGAACAGAGAATTAAAAAAGTATTCTGTTATTCCAAGTCATGTAAAGAGTTGTTTCTGTAAGCCAAATAAGATTTACATTTTACCGAGAATGTGATTAAACAAAAATGGTGTTGTAGACAGATATAACTAGTTATAACTGCTTTATTGAAATGTATTCAATATAGCCATAGGATTTGGCCATTTAATGTTTATAGCCCAGCATTTTTTCATTTAGTTACAGAGTTGTATAAATGTTTTTCCAGTAATTTTGGAACATCTTCACCACCACAAAAGGAAACCCTGTGACATGGGCGGACACTGCCCATTCTCTCCCAGCCCTGTCTCCTTCCTCTCCTCCTGGACCTAGTCGTCAGGAACATGCTTTCTTGTTTCTGCGCAGTTTTCTAATGTGAATAATTCATATGAGTGCAGTTGTGTAACATGTGGCTTCCTTTTCTTATCATAATGTTTGCAAGGTTCATCTCTATTGTAGCGTGTGTCAGTTATTCAGTCCCTTTTTTGGCCCTGAAATACATCACTGTGTGTGTATACCCCTGTTGTTCATTCATCAGTTAGTGGACGTCTAAGTTGCTCTCTCTCTTCTGCTATTATGAATAGCATTTCTGTGAATAGCTGAATGACGTTTTGTGTGAATGTGTGCTTGCACTTCTGAGGATATACATAAAGTGACTCATACAATAGATTTATGTTTTTTTTTTTAATTTCCAGACTTTCCCCAAATGACTGTGCCACTTTATGTGTCTCCCAGCAGTGTATGAGGCTCTGCTTTCTCTATGACTGCTCTGCAGTTGTTAATATCTTTTTTGTTTGCTTGTTTTTTGAGACAGGGTCTCTCTGCATAGCCCTGGCTGTCCTACTCACTTGTAGACTAGGCTGACCTTGAACTCATAGCAGTCGGCCTCCCCCTGCCTCCAGAGCTCTGGGATTAAAGGCATGGGACCCCACACCTGGCCCATGTGATTGTAGTGATCTCAGTGGAAGTAGAGTACTATTTTGTTATAGTTTTAGTTTGCTTTCTTCCTATTTTTTGTTATAGTTTTAGTTTGCTTTCTTTTCTGGTGACTGCTGATATGGATCAGGCTTTCATGTGTTTGTTGGCCATTTGTGTATCCTTGGTGAATGCCTATCATACTATTTTTCCATTTTCAAAATTGGGTTGTTCTTTATTGCCAAGTTCTGGGTTGTTTATATATTATAAATACCAGCCCTCTATACATATATGATCTGGAAATATTTTCTCCAAATCTTGGGCTAACAGTTCACTTTCTTGTTGATATACTTGGAACACAACAAATTTTTAATTTTTTTTCAAGACAGGATTTCTCTGTGTAGCTCTAGTTGTCTTGGACCTTGCTCTGTAGACCAGGCTGGTCTCGAACACACAGAGATCAGCCTGCCTCTTCCTCCCGAGTGCTGGGATTAAAGGGATGCACCACCACTGCTTGGTGAATTTTTAAGTTTTAAATGAGGTTTAGTTTATCTGTTTTTCTTTATTATTTGTGATATTAGTGTCATGTCTAAGAAATCTAATAGAAGGTTTTTAACATTTTCTTTAAAATGATTTTCTTAACTTGAGGCTAAAGTGATTTATCAAAACACTGAGTTCTACTGTAAGAGACTGTGGGATTATGAACTAATTGAAAGGGGTACAGTGTAGTCTGCCTTTCATGTAATTGTAGCCCTGTGCATGTTTAAAAGTTGTGCAGATGGTAAGAGGTAATTTTCTCGCTATCTTTTCAGTTCAGCAAACTCTCATTTTGTAGCCTTTATCATCACTTAAAACAATTCATGCTTTCCAGTGTGGTTTATCTCACTGCTCTCATTTCTAGCACTGTCATGCTTTTGACATGCTAAAGCAACTATTTGCTGCATTACAAATATAAACCCAAGGTTCCTCTACTTTAGTTTTACTGAGAACATGTAGTCTGTAGATTATTTGGCAAACTTACTGACTTTTCTGGGCAAAGCTTTGTCCGTGCTTCATTACGGAGGCATGCTGGGATCATAGTTTTGAAAAAGTTGTTTGCTGCCTTTAGCTTTCAAAAAAGAAAGTGAGTTTGACTTTTTGCATTGATCTCCTCACCCTTGTCAGGATGTGGAGGTGTCTCCTCCAATCATCAGTTATCAAGCTGAGCAATCTTGTCAGGTATGGGACACAGAAGCCTGGTGGGAAGTGTCGGGGCATCCCTGTTCAGTGTGTGGTCTGAAGACTGGACCTGCTCTGTGAGCTGCAGGTGACAGTCTAGATGAACAATCCAGAGTAAGCAGTAGAAGCATTAACAGCAGCTTGACATTCCTGCTTCTTCCAAGTGCATAGTCACCCTCTGCCCGAGTAATTGATGTTTGATTGTTTTACAAAAGTATTAGTTTGTGGTTTTAGGGAAGGAGGTGGGGAAACGAGGTTCAGAGAGAATTATTACAAGAATACTGAAATATTACCTTATTATTTCTTCTTTTTTGAGTCCTGTATCTTTTCTGTGTCTTCTTTCATAGTCATAATTATGTTTCAATTTAAATATGAAGTTTGTTTTCACTGTGGAGAAACTTTAGGGATTCTAATTTCACATTTATTGTCAAATATATATTCAGGTTCCAAAGTTATAATTAGATATTTAATTATATTTTTCATATGAAAGCCAAGAGATGGGGAGTCTCAAAGCTTTTCATTTGCAGCATCTAGAGAAAAAGATAATGTAATTTGAATGTCATCTAGTTCTTCTTCCTGCCTAAACAGAAGCATAAAGCATCATACTTAATGATGGTCCGAGAAGTAATTTCATCTCGGTGGCTGCTTCTGCTTCAGTTTGTGTATCTGCAGAAACACCTCCTCACTTTTTAATACCACTTGTGAGTTGTTCTCTTTTGAACCTGTTCATCACTTTCTTTAACACTAACAGAGGTTAATAAAAATAATATTTTAATATCAAGAAGTAGTAAAATGTTTTCCCCTGGGGAAAAGAAATACAAATACATTTCTTTCCTTGAATAGGACTTGTTTTGGTATTGGTACCCTGGGACCTATTTCCTGGAATATATGTGTGCTGCAAGCATCTAATATGCTTAGAATAGGATTCCTTTTCTGAAAGAAAATATGCCTTAGAAGAGATAAGGAATTGATTTTTTAAAATATAGGTAGTAAGAAAAGGTAACAGTGTTGTTGTGTTTTAGGCAGAGTGTTATATGGAATAAAAGTTTAATTCAGTAGATTTTACTGTTAGGGTAGGCTGAGAAGAATAAAATGATTAGTAAGATACGCCACTGACTTTAAAGGCCTTATAGATTAGTAGAGTATAGGGAAACAAATATTAACTGTTATTCAAGGTAGTTGGTATAGTTACTTCCACAGGAAACATAGAAGTAAGAAGATGAAAATTGTGATTGGACTGAGACAGGCTTGACAGTGGAGATGGCATCTGAGCCAGGTTTGGGAGAATGAGGTTTCTGACGTATGGATCGTAGAGATAATACATAGCCTGGTGGAGGACTACATAGCTGGTCAGGACTGTTTGAGCTCACATCAGTTTAGGCAAAAAGCAGACGTGATTATTTTATCCACAAGAGAAGGATACACTTGGCATCTTGCTTCATGCCTACGTAGATCCAAGTAAGAACTCAATTGTGGTGAGCATCCTGTTTCACATTCTGATTTTCTAGCCCTAACTTCCTATAAGAGTCTGTTTCCGTAGGGTGTTGTAGCAAAAGTCATCTCTAATAGCCACCAACAGCTTCTTAGATATGTTCTTCTAGCCTACCAGTCCCAAACAAAGAGAAATCTCTCAGCTGCTATTGTTGAAGTTTGTGCCTTGGCATCTGTGTTTATTTTGAGTCAGTCTCTATGGTGTATATGTATGTGTGATATGCACTAATAGGCCGCGACTTGGTCAGTGTCCCAATCCAGCCCAACTGGAACTGCATGAGGACTGGGGGAGTTGCCATTGTCTGAAGGAAAACTGAGACACTCTTAAGGAAAGAAGCACAAATTCAGAGCAGGCAGAACCAAAAATCTGCTCCAAGGAAGCTATCTGAAAGTATAGCTAAACAGAGAGGTTGTAAAAGCTGTGCAGAGAGAAGAGAACCCATGGTCCAGGTAGACAGTACACAGCTCTTTCATGCTTAGTCAACAGTGGGTGTGTCAAGCTCTTTAGAGAATCCTGTTTCTAAAATAATGACTTAATGTTACATGCGAAAATTCAAAATGATTTATACAGGGAGTAGCTGGAGGCAAAAGAAAACACAGTAAGGGTAACTGTTTAGACTGTCTAATTTTGCTTCTATTTGGGCACATATGTATATATATCTGTATGTACTGCCCTGCTGCAGATTCAGTCAGGGCCTCAAAAGCATGTGACAAGTGCTTGCCTAGCTCCTCCCTGGTCCTAGCTATTTATGAAACCTTCAGACCTTCCCTGAAGGCCAGCTTTCTGCTTAATGATACTTGTTTGCTTTTCTCATTTTGTATCACAGCATTAGCCTGTAATACCAGCGCTAGGAGGCTGAAGCAGGAAGGTTGCCCAAAGTCCAAGGCCATATGGGCTAGGCTCCATCTCAACAAAATAAAACCGGAAACACACTGAACTGCTGTTTGGCTGTTTTTCTCCTTCTAGCAGTACACGGTGGGAAGTATCACTCTTAGCTTTTGGCACTGACACAAAATGCAGACTTGTAGAGATTAGAGAGAAGTTAAAATTGAACTGTGGACTACTTGAATATAATTTATGTGATAGGATTGCTTTGTTGTTGTTTATTTTATGTGTGTGAGTGTTCCACCTGCTTTGTTCACCACATAAGTGCCTTGGCCTCTGTAGTGTAGAAGACATCAGGTCTGGAATGGGAGCTTTGGATGGTTGGCAGTGGTGTGGATGCTGGGAACTGAACCCGGCTTCTCTGCAAGAGCAGCGAGTGAGCACTCTTGACTGCTCAGATAGCTGTCCAGCCTCTAGGACTGCCTTTGATTTTATTTTTTCCAATTTATATTGTTTCCTAAAATCAGTCGAGGCATCCAAAGATACATATATTATACCAAGGTCAAAGTGAGTTAGGAGACGAGGGGCAGGTTAGGAGACGAGGGGCAGGAGAACTTGGGAGATGAGGGTCAGTCTCTGCACCCCACAGGACTCCAGCTCTGCCAGGAGGGGGGCTGCTTGCCTGGCCTAGAGGTTTCTCTGAGTCAATGCAAAGATAGAAAACTGATCTAGCATTATTTCTAGTGTTCTTGAAATAAAAATAAATCAACAATTCAAAAGAGATACAGCACTTAGTCGGACCAGGATCGAGTGAAATTTCTTGTAAGGAGGCTTAAAAAATGATGCCATGTGTAGTCATGAAAGTTTTGTAGTAGATTAAATTCTCAGGTGAGGAACACTTGGAGTTCCATCTTAAAAGGTTCATTAGCTCCAATATGAAGCTGAACAGTGTAGGACAAGTTGTTTTATGGGAGGCAGACTATCAGGAGCTCGGCTTCTATAGGCCATGGGACAATCTGGTCAGTTGCTGTGTATATATAGATGGTTTTTAAAAATGGAGCACAGCTATGGCTTTTTTACATGCTATCTGCGGTTGTTTTCATGTTACAACAGCAGCAGTAAGAACAATTGTGCTTCCAATGGCAGTTTGGTAAGTAATGGACCGCATGTATGATGGTGCTGTCGGGGATATTGCCAGGGACATGATAGCTGTTTTAGTTTAGGTAAGTACTCCCTCTCATGCTTACAGAACAATGGGATGACATAGTGACATTTTCCCTGAGAACCCCACTGTTAAGCCATGCACAATGACAGTTGTAACAAACACCATATGTCTCGCAACGCTTAGAGCATTTCTTGTCTGATCCTCTGCTGAAAAGATTTGTAAATTCTTGGCCTAGAAATACAGCTCTTTGATGTCTTGGTTTAGAGTTAAGACAGTGTAAAGAGTGTGTGAAACAGAGGTCTCAAACTGGTTAAGCCATGTTACAATTTCGGTTTAAAGGCATAGCATATTTGGCCAAATCATGATTTCTTTTTTTGGAAATTGTGTCGGTCCATTAAAAATTCTTCTTAGAAAAAAGAACAAACTGGTGGCTGTGGGTTGGTATTGTTTTCTTTTTGGGTGTGTCTTCAGCATTTGTCCTCAGTGCTCCGTTACCTTCCAACCCTCGTTTTGTGTCCTGGTCCTGAGTTGGGAAAACAGTTGCGTTGCTCATACATCCTTCATCTTGTTCTTTATACTGCTTTTCATAGTTCCGGATAGCAGAGAAATTTGGGATGTGCTTTCAGAACACTGACTGGAATGTAGTTCTGGGTTGTTACTTAGAGGCAGATCATACATCTTATTTTAGGCAGAAGAGTTGGAGGAAGAGCTTTTAGGCTTCTGAGAGGATGAGGGGCTTAACAAGGCTTGTGCCAGCATGGAGGACTAGCATACTTTATGTGAGAGTGCCTAAGGGGTTTGGCCTGGAGGCAGTCTCAGTTTTCCTCAGAAAATAATTCTAGTTCTTTCTCATTAGAGACAAATAGGTGGTTGTAGGCCAAATGAAATCTATCTTATCAGTTTGGATCATCTGTTGTTCTCTTTAACAGAAGTCATAATTGGTTCTGAGGAATGGATCAAAAGAAATAATATTGGACTGGGAATATAGCACAGTGATAGAGTGCTTTTCTAACATTGTAAGGACCTAAGTTCAATTTCTAGCACTTTCAACAAAACAAGAAAAAGGGAGATGGGGGCTTGGTGCACTTCTCAGAGGCAAAGGCCTGAGAAAGACCCAGCTGAAGGTCATTGTTCAGTGTGATGGGTAGAGATGGGGCACTGAGAGCCTTGAGAGCCTAGAGAGGTATGGGTATGGAGAAAGACCGGTGATAGACTTGGTGCTGCTTTTTTTTTTTTTTTTTTTTTTTTTTTTTTTTTTTGTGTGTGTGTGTGTGTGTGTGTGTGTGTGTGTGTGTCAACTTTGACACTGACTAGAATCATCTTGGAAGAGAAAATGTCTCTTGGGGAAATGCCTCCATCGTATTACCTCTGAGAAGTTCTGTAGGGCATTTTCTTGATTAGTGATTGATATGGAAGAGCCCAGCCAAGTGGGGTGGTGCTACCCCTGGGCAGTTCCTAAGTGGTTAAAAAAAAAAGGCAAGCTGAGCAAGCCATGGGGAGCCAGCCAGTAAGCCATGCTTCTCTGTGGTCTCTGCTTCAGTTCCTGCCCTGACTTCCCTTGATGATGGACTCCAACTTGCAAGTTGAAATAAACCCTTTCCTTCCTGGTTGATTTTGGTCATGGCATTTTCTCACAGCAATAGAAGGCAAGCCAGGACATACTTCATGACTATGTGGGTGATCCTTAGATTCTTCTCTTGAGGAAATGATACCATCTGAAAAGAAAACAAAACCAAAAACCCAAAACAAATAAACGGGAGGTAGAAAGAAAGATCTGGTCTGTTAAACTTGAAGGAATACTGGGAAAGTCAGTCCAAGTTCTTTGAGAGCAAGACTGAGATGTGGGATAGAGATATGGCAAGTCACTGGTTGATTTGCTTAAACATGTTGGCTGTCATGAGAAAGGTAAACTTGCCAGAGACTCTAGAAGGAGATGGACTAAGATGTTGGAATAGAGGCGTCTGCCCTGACTTTCCTCACAGGTGAACCAGGAGAACTGTGGCTTTTGTTTCTAAGCTTATGATCCCAATTTACAGAATTTTAGAAGTCTTTCATCACCTTCAATTAATGTGATTATATAGTCATGGGGATACATTTTATTGTGGTAGCTTTGGCATTCATCTGAATGTTGGTCTGATCATAGGATTCTCTTTTTTCTTTGTTTTTATTGTCTGATTATTTTTCTCCTTGTAATTCAGGTATCATGTTACATCACTGTGTTTTGTGCTGCAGCTTATATAACATTAAGCCATATTTAAAGCAGACCAGATATACTTCCTAGAATTTGCATGCTGTATTTTCAAGGGCTTTAAATAGGCTAAACCTTGTATTTCATTAGTTCAAGTATAAATTATACTATTATATCTGTGTGAACAGATTATTACAGTATAGACAGCTTGGTTTAGTCCTGGCTTGACACTGTTACTTTGGAAGAGTTATTTTCTCTCTATGCCTTATTTTCTTAATTTATGAAAATAATGGGCCGGGCGGCGGTGGCGCACGCCTTTAATCCCAGCACTCGGGAGGTAGAGGCAGGTGGATCTCTGTGAGTTCAAAGCCAGCCTGGGCTACCAAGTGAGTTCCAGAACAGGCTCCAAAGCCTCACAGAGAAACCCTGTCTCAAAAAAACAACGCCCCCCCCCCCCCAAAAAAAAAAGTAATTATGGTATCTTGTAAGATACTATAGTATCTTAAGCATAAGTTCATGGTACATAGTTCACGTCCTGTCTTGTACACAATAGTTCTTGGCTATTATAATGTTGCAAGGTGACTAAGATAGTGAATGTTTGATTTGATTTTTGTACTTTATTTTTCCTCTGGAATTTTTAATCCATGCTTGAACATAGACAGTTTAAGTTATATTGGGCAATATTACATTTAATTATGATACATTATAATAGCTGAAAGGGGAATTGATAATCTGCAATTGTTTTTATGACTTAGTATTCAACAGGCAGGTCTGCGTGACAGTTGACATGCACCAGCCGTGTCTCTTATTTGGATGAAATGCGTTTAGCTTTCTGTCTCTGTTGGACAGTAGGAAACGATAGGGCAGTGGCATATGCGTCTGATAAAAAGAAGCCTTAAACCATAGACTGCGCTTGTTTGTTATAAAGATGCTAAACATGTTAAAATGAGGCTGAGCTTGACATGCAGAATGTCTTTTGGTTGACTATTTGTAGACTTGACCAGAAAACTACAGTACGCAATTACTGTAGATTAACAAGACAATTTTTTTTTTTTACATTCTGTTACATTTTAGTTTAAGAGAACTTATTAGTGGATTCTGTTTTATAGATGGAAGGTTTTTTGTGACCATAACTCCTTATTTAAAAATAAGTTTTATTAATATCTGAGTTTTTAAGAAGAAAGAAATCTGTTATGACTATTTTATAATGAAAGAAAACTGAAGTCTTAATGTCGTGCTGAGTTGTATCTATTGGAATTATAATACTGTTATCTGTAGTTTCCCTCTGTGTGATAATAGCCTGTAGAAGAGAAGCTTACTTTGCATGTGAGTTGTGGTTGAATGTTAAGTACGGTAACTCCTCTACCTTCTAACTATTCTGCGGTGTATACTGTGCTTCGTTTTGTTTCTCCTTGGCCTTTGGTAAGGTGCCTGTTGTCATGTGCTGCTTCTCCTGTTTGTATCACTTTCAGTCTTCTCTGTTTGCTCCTGTAGCTGTATGTTTTTATTAATCTTCATGCATATACAAAACTACTTACCTATATGAATAGTTACTTCTGTGAATTGGCTGTATTCCCCTGAGACTGTAAAACATTACTAGTGTGTTATTCAGTTAGTCCAGAAGCATGAAGGTTGAACAACTATTTGTCCCAAAGATACAGTGGAGGGGGACCTAAGTTGATGCCTGCTTAAAATGTTGTATGTTTCTGGCAAACTACTTGAAGCGAATATGCACAATTTTGTTAGATGAGGAAGAGTGAGTGAGGTATTGTCTAGGTAAAGCATATCCTCTGAGATTAAATTTCCATCACTGTGGTTGGTAGTGCTTGTGTTAGGGATTCAGAAAGCACATTGGTCAGCATGTTGTGATGTGTTTACTGTTCTACAACTTGTTAGGTCTTGGGAACACTGGGCAGATTAGCATGTGCCTCTGATTCACGTATACTGTTCTAGAAGCTTTCTATATAAATTCACTTCTTGCTCTTAAAGACTAATTAACCAGAAAACTTTCCTGCCTTATCAAATTTACTTATTAATGAAATCTATTTTGATCTGTCACTGATTGGTACTTGAGACAAAATCCAAAGACCATCTGTCAGTGTAATTGCTAATATATTAGATGCATCAATGCATATTTATATTGTAAATTATATGTTCTTGAAATAAAAAAAATCAAGTGAGTTTTCTGCCTTTAACTCTTTATAGTCTGTCTCAGTTTCTGAGAAATTCAAGGAGGAGTAAAGCCAAACGGCTGTGTGTGCTCGCAGTGATGGAAGACCTAAGAAGGTGGTGGTCCTCAGGCTTCAGTAGTCATCACTGAATGCCCAATGTCCTACACTTCAAAGATGTGACTAAAACAGAGAAGACATTTCTCAGCACTATACAGCATAACAATATGTCTTATTTTTACTGTAAAATGTGACTTGGAACATGTCTTGAGATACTGCTGTTTCTCTAGCAGTTCATAGATAGTACAGAATGGGAATTGCATTGTGAACAAAAACAAAGTAATCTCTAAAAATAAAGCCTGCAAATCAGTTGTTTAATCCTGATACCATCATATGGAGCCATTACCTAGGCAGAATTATCTCAGAAAATATACAGAACTTAACAAATGCCATCATCAAATATAAAACAAAAGGGAAGGTAGAAAAAAAAAGATATATCCCCCTCATCAACAGCTCTACAAAAATGCTTTAGTGTTTATTGCTTATGGATTTTCTAGGGTTGGGTCAAGTTTTTAGTCATTGCTCCGGTAGTGATGAAAACGGAAATTATGTTCTACTTTTAATTTTTTATATCTTATCATTCCCAGGTAGTGCTTGGGCTGTTTAAGTCCTGAACAACTCACTGGCATGGTATCTAGAATCTGTCATTAGGGTTTCATAGGATGGAGGTAGTGAGGTGCTAGTAATTGATTTATCCCCATCATACTGAACCTCCCGCTCTTCTTCCACTTTGTCCTCCCTTGGGCAATACTCACAGGGTCGAGCTGCCAATCTGTAGACTTAATTTTTTCCAGCAGTACCATCTGGCTCCTTGGCACCAGAAGTTATATTGGTTCTTTGTGGTTGCTATAAACAATATGAATATGTCATATTGTTAGACAGCTTATAGGCGGTTTATTGCTATTTGAGCCTGATTTTCTTTCAACTAATTATTGATTATTATTTAGAGAATCTTCTTTGGTATTTATGAGGGCACAGCAAGGCTTTCTTGTGAAAAGAATGGAACACACTGAGACAGATTCTGTGTGTCAGCTGGGATTTTTTTGCCTGTGTTGATAATGTTGAGTTCTTCAGTAGCTCTTCCTTTCAAGACAGATTAATTTCAAGTTAATGGTGGAGGTTTTCTCTTTCATTCAAAGCCTGTGCATTGGTTTTTAAAATTATTTGAGTGTGTGTTTAAAATCACATTTTCATTGCCATCATGACCCAAACATGAATATTTAGAAATCTCTGTCAGTGTGCAGAAAGCTTTCTAACATCTGCATAACTGTCTTTCTTTCTTCATTTGTCATTTTTTTTTTTTTTTTTGGTTTTTTTTTTCGAGACAGGGTTTCTCTGTGTAGCTTTGCGCCTTTCCTGGGACTCACTTGGTAGCCCAGGCTGGCCTCGAACTCACAGAGATCCGCCTGGCTCTGCCTCCCAAGTGCTGGGATTAAAGGCGTGCGCCACCACCGCCCGGCTCATCTGTCATTTTTAAAATGAATATTTGGTTATATTTTTATTTTGTTTTATAGATGAGTGATTTTGCTTTCATGTCTAATAACATACATAAACAAATCAAAAGAATGATTATGAAAGGTTCATCTGAGTTTCACTAATTGAAAAGATCTGTCCAGGCATGTGTTCGTACAAACTTAATCCATTTTTCATATTGCATAGTAAACCAGACATATTTGTTTCTAAAGTAAATATTGTAAAATTAATTTCTGAAACCTTTAAGGATTCTTTGTATAAAGCAACTCATTTTGACAGGGATTTACTTGATCACATTTACATTAATTCATCATGGAATAAGATATACATATTTTTAAGAAAGTTTTTGGAGTTGCTCATACTTATGAAAATATTTCTCCTGAGTTTGAGTTTTTAATTTGTAATTTATGTTGCTTCATAATAATGAAAGGATACTGATATTAGAAATGTGTACTTTGGATCTTTTTAGTTGCTGGCATAAGGATACTTGAAACTCATATACTGATTTAGGGGGGATTATTTTCATATTACCATATTAGCAAGCAGTAATTACAACGTTGACTCTGCAGAACAATTTCAGAATGTTAGGCAAAATGCATAGCCAAATTGATGTAATTTGGTTGTGATGTGATGTTAAAGTCCACTAGTTAATAATTCTTTTAGTTCCAAGTATGTGAAGAAAAGGAGCAGTGGATATCATTTTCTAAGAAGAGCCAACTCAGATGTCACCGAAGTGATTCATGTGCTGCCTGGAATGGTTAACATGCATTTTATTCTACTGTCTAGCAGAAGGAGGTGGGCTATAGAAAAATGAATTCTTCACTGAATAATTCAGAACAATTATATCAAATTTTAATAACAAGCTAAGAAGGCATACATATGATTCATGTTCTCAGAATCACCCACATTAGAGAGTAATTGTGCTTTCTTTAAACAAAAATGCACTCATAAGTGTTTTTAATTGGTAAATCATGATCAGTTTTGTATTTATAGAGTAGCATCATTTTATCAGTTTTTAGATATAATTTACCATGAAGTTTAGATACCACAACTCATCTGTTGTCACAAATGCCAGCTCATTAGAATTTGCCTCTAATACCAAAAAAATGCCTTGAATTGTTTGTTGGCTTTATCTCAAACTCAGATATGTAAAGGGGACAGTAGAGCATTTTTCTTTGAAATCACAGAGAGTTCAGTGACCTTTCAGTGGCAAATTATGTAGAAAGAAAATATTTATATTCATTTAAAATAACCTCCGTGAAGAAATAGTCTCATTACCCAGTTTGATCAATTTCTTGTAGCCTGCGCTGTAGCGCGCTGCTCTTGCCATTGGTTGATGGAGTACACTGAGTAGTGGCTAATGGTGATGGCGCTCATCAGGAAGGGTTCAGCCAGCGGTCAGCAACAAATAATTCAAGGCTGTTTCGAAGTTTGCGGCTGGTGGAATTCGCTTCTTGCCCCAAGCCAGCAACATTGCCGAGCTGGGCTATTTGATTAGAAGAGAGGCATATTTGCTTCTTAGCAACTGCACATTTGCACAACCCATAGTCCTCCACTGCCTCTAAAGGTTTCCCTTTTGTGATGGCAGAATAATACTTTATTGTTGATTGACGGACAAAAGAGGTTCTAATACAAGGCAAGCTTATAAACATTTTTTTTTGTAGTTTTTATTGGCACTAGAAATTGTAGCTTCATATTCTGATTTTTTTTTAAAGAAAACATGGACCAAATGTATGCCTAGTGTAAATAAACATTGAAATCCCAGTGTATTAGAATTTTAATATGCATGTCAGCAAGGTTTGCAGTGCATAAATATGAATGAGTACTGTTACATTTTTGCCTACCATGTCAGTGATAGAAAATAAATTTTGATGAATGTGTGTGTGTGTTGTAGACGTGTATACTTTCAAACTAGGATTAATACTAGTTAAAACTTAACTAGTACTGTTGAGAGAAGACTTGATGTTAGTAGTTTATATATGGCCTTTTCACATTCAAAAACTCTTTTTTTATATGAAATTAAGTTAGATTTTGAATTCTGAATGGATTGTGGGTACAAGATTTAGAACATAGTTCTCACAGGAATGAATCTCTGGAACAAAATATGTGTCCCCAGGAGTGGACAAAGTATTTATAACTCAGTAGCTAAACAAGTGAGAAGAGAGAAATATGGGAAACACAGTCTGGGGTTTGTGTTCCTGGGAAACCAGGATGAAAAGAAAACTAATGTTTGCTTTTTTAAAAAAATCTGGGTTTATGGCCTTTTTTATCATTCAGATTATATGGCTTGGTCTTGAGTTTTAAGATTTTTAAGGAGCCGATATGACCAGAGGTGGTGTTAATTGTATCTTGCATTTTTTTTGATGCTTTTTTTTTTTGGTTTTTTTTTCAAAAGGAAAATATTCATTTATAATAACTTAAGGGAATAGTGCAAAAACTAGCTGAGCCACTGTATCAATTTAAAGTCATTATTTTGTATAAATAGTTTGTATAGTTCATGGTAATATGAAAATTATATATATCTATATATATAATGAGTAAAAAGTTGTCTTAAATATTGTATGCTGTTGTATTTAGAACACAGAGTGCTTTAAAATGTATTTTTTGTCTCTGAAGATTTGGGACAGATATGAAGACTTTCCATAATCTAAAAGGATCAAGAAAAAAGTGCACTGGTGTGAGTTTTCCTGTTCGCAAATCTTGAAATGTGTTCTGGGACTTAGGGGAAGTTAAAGCAAGTGCAGACATTAACATAGACATAAAGTGTATATGGGCAAATACTCTCATTCCCAATAAAGGGACCTTAGGGCATATCAGTATGCATAATAGGACCATCACTGTATTTGCTCACTAATAAATAGCTGCTTTAGTGACAAGCTAGAGTCCAGAACAGGGAAGAGAAATGAGGTGGAGTGATGCAGTACAACAAGGCGGTAATATGCCTGGTGTATCAAGCAGCTGTCCTGTGCAGTCGCAGCTAACGTGTGAAGTGTCCTTTAAAAACAAATGGGAGCACTAGGAGAATGGGAAAACACTTGGAAGGATGGTTTTAACTCATTGGAAAATTAACACGCCTGCATCTAAACTGCCCAAGTTAGGGTGTGCATTTGATGCTATAGAAATTAGAATTCGAGTTTTTGCTAACATTTTATTTATAAGGTAAATTATGAGAATTTGGTGTAATAAGGAAAATGATCTTTAAATTACTAAACTCATGCAGATAGCTCAAAAATGGCACTTAAAAACCCTAATCTGCTGCACTGAAGTTATGTGCATTTGTCTGTTTTTATTTCATGGCATTTGTTGTAATGTAAAGGAAATGCCCTTCCCTCCTTTTTAGACAGCCTTGAAGTGTCTTGTTTGGGGGGATGGAGCCCACAGTAGTTTTTTTAGTGGACTTTATAGCAGTTGTCACCTCAGGTTGAAGGTCTGTTTCATTGTTGAGGAGTCTCGCTCTGTCTGTCATGCTAAACTTACAGTGATGCTTTTGACGTAAGTCCTTATGTGTGAGTCCATTTTGCCATTCAGATGAGCCAAACAGGTTTCTAGTGCTTTCCTTCTAGGTAAGGAAGACACAGGATCAGGCAAGGAGCAAAGCCGTGGGATTGGGGTGGGGCCAGGTTTTGCCATCTGTTTACCAGAAATTTCAGTGTTTAGGGTTTAAGGTCAAATTAGTGATAAATCAGAATTGCTGTTTTCTTACTGCAGAAGCCGTGGCCCAGCAATACTAGATGATTGGCTCAAAGCCACAGTGGTGGTGACGAGGGGAGAGGAATGGTTGGGTCTGCTTTTTCTCTGCAGTCTGGTTTTTCTCCTATAGAGCACTCAGGACTACTTTACAGCCTTGAGGCTCCCAGGAACATTTTCTTCAGAAGATGACAGCAAGGACAGAAAGCCTCTGTGCCAGCTTTGTGACTCGCTCAACTCCTTGGCTTCCTATTTTTTTTTTCTTAAAGACTTTAGCTGACAATTAAAATTTTATGTGTGTGTCATGGGATATGTGATGTTTTGACCTATGTGTACATTTTGCAATAGCCAAATCAAGCTATTTAATGTATGTATTACCTCGTTGATTTGTGTTGTAAGAATATTTAAAGTTTATTCTCTTGGCAGTTTCAAGTATATATTGTAGAACCTTGTTGCCCAAATGGGCAACAGTTCTCTTGAACTTACTCCTCCCGGCTAACTGAAACTCCGCGTCATTTGGCCAGCTTTTCCCCAGTCCTCCTGTCTCTCAGGTTCTGGCAAGCCACCATTTCACTCTCTGTGAGTGGGACTTCTGACACTCCATATCAGTGGGACAGTGCCTTTCGGTGGCTAAGTATTTAACCTAATACTCTAGGTTGTGATGAGGATTTTTTTGTTTTTAAGGCCGATTATTAGCCCTTGTTTTTGTTCCTCTGCTAATGGACACTGAAGTTGATCCCACATCTTGGCTGTTTTGAATAGTCTTGCAGTGAACACGTGTGGAGATGTCGGCAGGACATTTGGATTTCATAGCCGAGGCATATACACCTGATAGACCATTATGCCTAATGGATAGGCTGTTAGGGGTTCTTGGGCTTATAGCAGTTTATATGTTTTTGTGGAAATTCTTTGCTGTTCTCCTTACATTCCCCTCAGCACTGTGCAGGAAACCCTTCTGCTCCTCATCTTCGCCAGCATTAGTTCTTTCATCTTTTTTACCATAGCCATTCCATGAAGTGTGAGAAATCCTTCCTGTGATCTAACTCAGATTCCTCTGATGATGGGTAATGTTGAACAATTTTTTTCATGTACTTACTGGCTAGATATGTGTCTTCTTTTGGGATATATCAATTTAGGTCCTTTGCCAATTTTTTAAAAATGCCTTTATTGGTTCTTTTTTTTTTAAACTTTATTTTATGTGCATTGGTGTGAAGATGTCAGATCCTCTGGAACTGGAGTTACAGATAGTTGTGAACTGCCATGTGGGTGCTGGGAACTGAACTGTCCTCTGGAAGAGCAGCCAATGCTCTTAACTGCTGAACCAACTCTCCAGTCCTCTTTGCTAATTTTTTTTTTTTGGTTTTTAAAGACAGGGTTTCTCTGTGTAGCTTTGCGCCTTTCCTGAAACTCACTTGGTAGCCCAGGCTGGCCTCGAACTCACAGCGATCCGCCTGGCTCTGCCTCCCAAGTGCTGGGATTAAAGGCGTGCACCACCACCGCCCGGCCGCTAATTTTTAGTAGAATTATTTGTATTATTATTGAGCTATGTTCCTTAAATAGTCTTGTGTGTCAGCTCCTATCTCTGTGATGTTTGCATGCATACTCTCCGTTTCTTTGTCTCCTTGTTTCCTTTGCTGTTGGAAACCTTTCAGTTTGATGAGACCTCACTTATTTATTATAGCTAGAGTTTTCCTGCCTGGCCCACAGTCAGGACAAATCTCTCTCACCCGCCAGTCCCACAGCCGCTCAGACCCAAAAGAGTAAACACAGAGACTTACATTGCTTACAAACTGTATGGCCGTGGCAGGCTTCTTGCTAACTGTTCTTATATCTTAAATTAACCTATTTCTATAAATCTATACCTTGCTACGTGGCTCGTGGCTTACCGGCATCTTCACATGCTGCTTGTCATGGTGGCGGCTGGCAGTGTCTCTGACTCAGCCTTCCACTTCCCAGCTTTATTCTCCTCCTTGTCCCACCTATACTTCCTCCTGCCTGACTACTGGCCAATCAGTGATTTATTTATTGACCAATCAGCAACACTTTTGCCATAGAGACCATCCCACAGCAATTTATTCTTGCTTTTGTTTCCTAGGATTTAGGCTCCTGCCCAAGTGGTCTGCCTACACAGTGCCGTGAAGATTTTCCCTTCTGTTGTCTTCTAGTACTTTTATAGTTCTGGTTCTTGTGTATGAGTCTTTAACCTATTTTTCGTTGATTTTTGTGTATGATGTGAGATGTGGGTCTTCTCTTAATCCCTTTGCATATTGATATTCCTTGGCCACAGCATAATTTATAGAAAAGATTATCCTTTCCCCATTGTATGTTCTTAGCAACTTTGTAAAAATTATAGCAAATGTGTAGATTTATTTCTGGAATCTTTATTCTGTTAGTTTGTGTGCCTGTCTTTGTGCTAGTGCCATGCTGTGTTTCACTGTTCCACTGCCTCCTACCACCTGTCTTCCTCCTCTACCCTCCCTTCCCTGCTCTTCCTTTTCTTCTTTTGAGAGAAGACCTTATTATATAACCCAGACTGGCCTTGGATTTTAATCCTGGCTCAGCCCCTGAGTGCTAAGAGAACTCTTTTTATTTTTTGCATCATTATGCCCAGCTTATTCATTGTATGTATGTTTGTATGTGTCTATAATATGTATGTAATACACACATATGTATATATACTTACATATATAAATATACACAGTGTACACACACATATATATTTTGATAGCTATTATGAATAGTATTATTTGATTCTTCTTGGGAGGTGGATAGGAGCTTTCATTGTATATAGAAATGTTGTGACTTCTCTGTGTTGAGTTTGTATCTTGCAGCTTTACTGAGTTAATCTGTTTTAATAGGGCTTTTTTTGCGGGGAGGGGGAAGGTATATTATAGTCCTTAGGGTTTTCTATAATGAGACCCTGTCATTTAGAAAAATACAGTTTAAGCTTTTTTTTTTTTTTTTCCAACTTGTATTCCTTCACTTCCGTTGTCTAATTACACCAGCTAGGACTTCCACCAGTATGTCAAGTACATGTGGTGAGCATGACTTCTAGGAGACATTAAACTTTTCACCACTGCGATGTTAGCTCTGGCTTTGTTCAGTTAGGTCCTTTACTGTGTTAGGGTGCATTTCTCCTGTGTGTCATTTGTTGAATTACTCGGCACCTTTAAGTTCATGTTCTCACTCGAATAATATAATGATAATATATTCACATTGTGGATTGAAGTCCACATGAGCTAATCTGTGCAAATTTTATTTGTGAATCTGAAAGTAATTTACAATAATAAATTGTTCCCCAATTTAGTAAATGGTCGATCTGGATACTTTGAAGGGGTTGAATTCATGTTTCTTGATTTCTAGCCATAGGAAGGAAATTGGAAAGTAATTTGTTTGCTACTTTCTCATCTATCTTATTGGTGAACACTTAGTCATAGAATAAGTAAGTGGCTTTTCTAGTCAAGTATCCAATTAATGTTACCACCATCCCTACCTGCAGCTACCACTTTTGGACTGTAATTGACTAGGTACTGTGCTAGATAGTCTAATCCACAGCATTGTGATACGGGAAGTATTACATCATTTGCTGATAAACTGAGATTTAGACTAGTCACACAGCTAGGAAGTGAGAAGCCAGATTCAAACTCCTCACTCTAGTGTCTGTGCTCCTAGGCCAGTGTAATCTGCCTCTATGACACTGGATCCTAAGCATTGGCCTTCTGATTCCAGTTTGTGAAATACAGTCTCCTCACAACATTCCTATATTTTCTTTAAAGGACTTATTATCATTAGCAGGTATGAAGTTTAAATTATTTAAGTATCTTGTTCATCTGCTTAAAAACTGATTTTTGTAATATGAGAGACTCCTGAGATGATCAGAATCTTATGTTGGTTTCTATGGTGGTTTGAATGAAAATGACTCCATAGACTCAAATATGGGTTTGCTTGGTTCCAGTTGGTGGAGCTGTTAGGGAAGGATTAGGAGGTGTGGCCTTGTGGAGTTGCTGTGTCACTGGTGGGCTTTAAGCTTTCAGAAGCACAGGCCATTCTCACTTAGCACTGTCTCTCTCTGCTTTGCGGTTGTTCTCTCAGTATGTAATCTCTTAGCTACTGCTCCAGCACCGTGCGGTCTGCTGCCGCGATCCCTAGCATAATGTCATGGACTGTCACCCTCTGGAACTGTGAGCCCCAGTTAAATGCTTTCTTTTGTAAATTGCCTTGGTTATGGTATTCTGTCATGACAATAGAAAATTAACTAAAATGTTTTCCTGATGGAATCTTTTTGTACGGATAGATATGAAAATGTGTTTATTCAAGTAGAGATTAGTAAAGCGAGACGTCATTGTAATACTGCAGTCCCGTAGTTATTATTTTCCTTAAAGAGGGGAACTATACCACCTATACTACCTACTATTCCAAAACTAGTAGTGTGTGGATTTAAAGTAGGTAATTGTCCTTTTTCTTATACAAGATTTCTTATTATAATTATAATTTCACCCGGATTAACAGAGAAATTTTAATTTCTTTCCAAAAGTATAAGACATTGTAATTCAGGCAACTTGATGTTGTTCATTTGTTGAGTATAAAATAAAACAAGAATGAGTAGGACAGTAAGTACTTATATAATAATAATAATAATAATAATAATAATAATAATAATAATAATAGTAAATGTGGACTGCTCTTTATTTGAACCCTCAAAAGCAGTGCAGTGTAATCTTAGGGCAATGAGTCTTCAAGGCCTATTCATTGGGGTGGCCTTATTTGTGAGATCACTTTTAGAAGAATGTTCTTCAGTCAGTTTAGTAGCTAATTCTTTTTCTGATGTTCACCTTCCATTGAATGAAGTGAACTATATAACTCGTATATAAAATGATACTTTTATAAATCGACATCTAAATTTTTTATGCTATAATTTTTAAGTAATGAAGGGAGAGAGGGAGAGGCATTCAGAAGCAACAGGTCACTGCGTCTGAGAAGTGGAAACAGCAAGACCTGACAAGGAAGAGTTGTCACTGATCCTAATGCAGTTTAAATTGGCTTGATACATTATTAACTGAAGTCCATGCTTAATTCGGATTTCCTTGGTTCTCCCCTAATGTTCCTTTTCTATTACAGGATTTCATCCAGAATCCACACATTTGTCATTGTGTCACAGGCTTCGGATTTTCTTTGTTCTTTGTGACCCTGTCGGTTGTGAGGAGTAGTACTTAGGTTGTGCTGTGTCCCTCAGTTGGGATTTGTCTGTTGTTTTTCTTATGATGAAGTTAGGATCATGAGTTTAGGGTAGGTAGTGGCTTAAACGTGAAGTATCACGTCCATGGTGTACATATCTAATGCACACATGAGTATAGCATCACTTTTGGTGTTAACCTGGATCACATGTCTGAGGTAGTGCTGTTAAGTTTACCCACTGTGAAGTTAGTATTTTCTTCCCTGTAGTTTTTAGCTTTTACTTTGATTAAATTTATGTTTATAGGAAAGTTGCGATAGTAGTACATTCCTTTTATGCAGATTCACTCGGTGTTCATCTCTTTGTCAACACACATTCTCTCTCTCCCTCCCTCTCCCTTTTGGTCTGAGCTATTAGGAGCAAGTTAGAGCCAGAATGGCCTGTTGAAAACAGATGGGTTGTCCTTTTATGGTGGGACTTTCATAGAAGTGGCATTGTCTTCTTTTCCGTGTATCATAGTAGGAGGCACAGGATGTTTTCTTGTCCAGTATTGCTGATTTTAACTTTGACCATGTGGCTAAGCTGATGACTCTCAGGTTTCTCTCCTGTGAAGTTACTGTTGTTCCCTTTCCTTTTTAATTAAGGGTAAGTTATGTATGTAATCCATTTCTGATTGAGTTTTTATATATTAGTTTCAGTATCTATTCATTTTTAATGACATATTTCTTAGTTGATATCCCATATAAGAAAACATTTCCCTTTTACTTATGTATATTAATGTAGACTTACATATTATAATTTTATTCACTGTGTTATAGTATTCAGCCATAGTTTAATGTTACCATTTTGATACTGAAATTGTTCTAGAGAGGACTTCTGGGTTCTCATAATGTATCCCCACCATTTTTTGAGTTCTTTGTGTAAGATGTTTTGGGCTCACCTTGTACTTTCCTTGTTCTGGTCTGTGTTCAGCCCTTTCTTTTAGAAGCACAGATTCCTTTCAGTAGAGAATGATGCTGAGAGACGAAGATCTCAGTGCTTAATGTGTTCATACTGCTGGTATAACTTGCTCTTGAATGTCCAGAGTGGGAAATCAGTGACTATTTATGTCCACATCTTTGGAAATGGTGCGATGTAACTGCTGAGGCTAGGTCATTAGAAGCTTTGCAGCTTTGCTCTGGGTCTTTCTGAATGCTCACAAGTGGGATGTTTTCTCCTGGACACCGATTGGTTGCTATACATGGGAAAATTAAACCACACGAAGAAGCCATGTTCATGGACCCTGCCTGGCATTCCCAGATGAGCCCTGTCTATACTTAACATCAACTTCCTAGCCATGGTAGGAAGCCATCTTGGATGTCTTAGCCTAGTTAAGTCAGCAAATGACAGCAGCTTGGCCAGTAGCATGTGATGGAGAGGTAATAACCACCCAGCTAGTGATCCTCAGCCTTCGTTTGACTGATTAGTAGATTTTATTATTCAGATCAGGGACAACTGCAATGGCCAAGATGTTTCATTACTTAAAATTCCCCAAAGGAGAAGATACAGCACACTACCCAGAGCCATGTGGGGAAACCCTAGGGTTGATCAAGAGGCAGAAGGAATAAGGAGGAAAACATGGATAAAAGGCTTTTTTGAGGGAGAAAGCAAGGCAAAGCAGAGTGAGCAGACATAGAATTGGCTAGCTTGATGAATTTTGACAGATTCCTGGATACAGTGGCAATTGCTAGTGGGCTGATAGCTGGTCTTGGGGTGATTAGTGGAGGTGGCTTGTGGTCCAGAGTGTGAGACCTGGATACAGGAGGTAGCTGGGCTCTAGAGCAGTGGCTTCCTGTGAAAAGCACTATGCAGCAGAATCTTTTTCTAAGTCTGTGCATTGATTGGCCTTGGGAGGATCACTGTCTTGATGATCAGCAAACCCTCCTCCCCCAGATGTTAAAATACCAGAAAATAAAGAAATAAAGAGACATGACTAACACAATGAGAATAATGAAATGGCTTCACATGTACCCCACATACTACTCTCAGCCCTGCCTAAGTTTTGGATTGGTAACTAAGTAACCCAAGACATCTGTTTATACAGTCCACCTACCTTTCTACCTGCCTGCCTGTTTAGCTCTCCACTTACTTACTAACTTAGAAGTAACTATTAATCCATTCTGGTAACCCTGGTTCCAGTCTAGTACCACAGATTACAAACTAGCTTTCTTTCTCTCAGGGGTTGGGAGACCTGGCTTTCACTGTTCTCAGCATATTTACTATGTATAATTCAAATTCAGATTAAGTAGTTTCAGTAGTGGAACTTATGCCACTATGAAACAGATTTATACCCAGTATTCAATGTTCATTTACTTTTTAAAGATAAATCCACATACAGCAAAAGTCACGAACTCTAAGTATGTAGTTCAGTGAGTTTTGAAAATGTATGTACCCTAGCTATCTACACCGCTGTCAAATGGAGAATGCTTCCACTGCTCTGGAAAATTTCCTCACACTTATCCGAGTGCCCAGCTTACTCACATGGCTTCAGATTGGTGCTAAATGTTGTCAGGAGGTCACAATTTCTCTTCATAGGACCCTTTCTACTGGGTACACGACAGTCCCTAAGAGATGGTTACTGGCTGCTTCTGCCATGAGTGGCGATCCAAGAAAAAGCCACGTGGAATTTATATCCTTTTAACACGTAGTCTCAGATGTCATATAACACCATGTCAGCCTTATTCAGGAAGTCACCAAGTTGACCCACATACAAGGAGAAAGCTATCAGATTCTGTCTTAGAAAGAATGTCAAGGAATTGAGGAATGTATTTTAAAGGTGTCAACAACTAAGATGCTTAAAGAAGTTAAAATACGTCTGTAGTAACAGGATAAAAGAAATAACTCCTGCTGAAAGTATCTTATATTTCTGTATATATGATCTCATAGTTGATATGCTGCCTTATAATTTGATTTTTAAAAATAACCTGAGATAAAATTATGATCTGTTTACTGATGTTTGTGCATATCTGACTTGATAATCTAGTCACTATTATTTCTAACTTAATGTTTTATAGGAATATATTTTCATGATATTAAATGTTTTTCTCCCAATAATGGTTGTTAATTTTCTAGTATTTTATTAATTTTTTAAATTACATTTATTTTAATACAGAAAGATGCTATATTTTCTGATATTTTAATTCATTAGTTGTATTTTTATAAATTACCTTTTAAACATTGTATTTATTTTTATTTTATGTGTATAAGTATTTTGCTTGGATGTATATCTTTGCACTCCACATGCATGCCTGGTGCCAGGGTCAGAAGAGGGTATCGAATCCCCTAGAACTGGTGTTATGGACAGTTGTGAGCTGCTATGTGGGTGCTGGGAATTGAACCTGGATCCTCTGCAAGAAGAAGTGCCATCTCTCCATCCCCACCAGTTACCTTTTAAATATTGCTCACTTAAACATTGGCATATTCTTTATTAAACATCTACTTTGTGTCAAGGATTCTAAAATATTACCAAATAAATTATAAATAGTTCTTCCTTGTTTAAAAGTTATACTACCAATTTAAAAAGTAAATTGTATAGGAGCTGAGAAGATGTCTTGTTGATAAAGTGCCCACTACACAGGCATGAAGACTTTTGATCAGATATCCAGATCCCACAGAAAATGGCATGATAGTATGCTCCTGTCACCCCAGGGCTGGTGTGTATGTGGAAGGTGGGGACAGGAGGACCCCAGAGCTCCTTTGGCTAGGCAGCCTGGACAAATTATAGAGCTTCAGAGACCTGGTTTCAAAAAAAAAAAAACCAAAAAACAAAAAACAAAAAAACCAAAAAACTCAATATGCTGAGCAGTTGAAGAAAACTGTCTGGCCTCTACATTCGGGTGTACTGTCACTCAGCCATGCACACACAACACAACCTAATGCACAACACATACACACGAAACTGGAATTGTGTAGTTAGGAAATAACAGAAGGACTCTAGTATACTGATGATTCATCATTAAGATGCCTAGTTTTCCCATTCCTGCAGGCTTCTCTTCTGCTTTTCTCCTTCTGGTCCTGCTTGTTAGAGCCATTTGTCCAGGAAGCCTGTGCTCTGCTAATGGGAAAGAAGCAAAGAACATGTTGGTGTCTCCATTTGCATTTAACAAAGAGCCTCAGTTGACCACTGATGATGCTTCGATATGAGCACTAGGGAGTCGGAAAGATTTTAAGTTAGGCAAGACCCTGGGTTTCACACTTGGGACCCTGCCAGCTGATTTTCTGTCCTTTTACAAGAGTGATTCTTGGCCTTGTCCAGCTCTAAACGTAGGGCCTTAAATAGCATGTATTGTTCATACTTTGTCTCTGTTCTTTCACTAACAGGGCTTAAAGTTGTACCTTGATAATAGATACTGATTAAACTGAATTCATTTCTTCTAAAGCTATGAAGATAAAATACTAAAAAGCAAACTCAAAATCCACTTACAAATTTATCGATCCTTTGATCCAAGACAAAAATATGTAATACTTGTATAATTTAATTTTATTAAAAAGCTTGAAGCTTTCTGGTGGTAAAAGGTGATATGATTTAGTATTAGTATATTAATTCATTAAAAGGAAAAATTATTTGCAGGAAATGTCTGGCTCTCTCACATTTTTCATCTTGGTTGCATGTAACTACTGCTTTGTACCTGTCACGACTGATAAGGAACTTGTTTTGAGGTCCAGAGATGGAGGGACTGGTTGTATAAACTGAAGAACGTACTAGGTAGCAAGAATATTACTGATTTTCTGTGCTTCTTATTATGAAGACCATTAGGACCTTTTCTGTTTATGTACTAAAACTCTTTCACTGTTACACAAACATGTTATCTTATGGTAAGCCTTATTTTGTCTAATCTTTTATTCACTTTTTTCTTTGTCTAGGATTATTGAGAAATTATTATTGGTGAAGTAGATTGGCTTTATTGTTTTGATAGACAAAATTCAAATTTTACCTACATCCAATGTTAAAAATATGAGACCATGAATAATATCATTTCTAAAATGAGCAAACAAAAAAACCCACCCCAAACAGTCACCTTTTAAAAATTTGACTTCTACTTGGGGTGGTGGCTTAATCAATTATAGAGCCAGCTGACTTCTCAAGGTTTTTATGTGATCATTTCCAAGTAGGAGGATTGGAGGAAGCAGCTTCGGCTAATACATAAAATTCTTCATAAACACTTAACCAGTCGCTTACTTTGCTCTTGGTTTTCTTTTTTCCTGTGTGTGTGTGTGTGTGTGTGTGTGTGTGTCCTCCTTTACCATCCTCTCCTTGTAGTAATGGAGATATACTTACTGGGATGTACTTTTCAGCATCCTCCCTTGAAGTAAGATCTGTTCATTGACTTGGTCTTACTATTTTTCTGCCAGGAGGGGAACTGGCAATCCTCAATGATCCCCTTGTCTGCAACTGCTGAGTTCTGGGGTCATGGGGACCTGGGATTGAACTCCAGCCTCCTGATTTTCTAAGACAAATACACCTCCTGACAGCCATGGTAATCACTGGGTGTTGGTTTTTTTTTAGTTTTTCAAGGCAGGGTTTTTCTTCATAGCCTTGGCTGTCCTGGATCTCACTCTGTAGACCACGCTGGCCTCAAACTCATAGAGATCCACTTGCCTCTGCCTCCAGAGTGCTGGGGTGAAAGATGTGCTCCACCACTGCCCGGCTAATTAATTGTTTTTAATGCTTCCATTGTTGCTTTACAGACTCTGTCAATATTAACAGGTGTAAAACTGGACTCATTTGATAGTTGCTCTGTATTTCATGCATTTTGTTGTTAAATTTTTTCATAAAATTTACTTGAATCATTTTCTTTTCCCTCCCTCAGATTCTCCTAGATCCTTTCTACCACCTGACTCACCCAACTTCATGTTCTTTTTCTCTCAAAAACAGAAGTAGAAACAAACAAAAACACACTAAGACCACCCCCCCCCAAAAAAAAGCCTCAAACAAACAAACAAAAAACCAAAATGAAACAGAAGTGCATAAAACACTATGGAACCTGTTCTGTGTTGGCCAGCTCCTCTTAGATATGAGGCCTACCCAGAGTGCCTCCAGTGGTACTCCATTGGAGAAAGCTGATTTTTTCTTTTCCAGCAAGTATCAGTTGCAAGTAGCTTCTTGGTTAGGGGTGGGACTTTGTGTCTACTTCTCCTTCTCCATGCTGGGATTTTGTCTGGGTTGAACCTGGGCAGGTCTAGTGTGTACTGTCACAGTCTCTGAGTTCATGTATCCATCAATCCTGCTGTGTATGGAGGACACTGTTTCCTTGGAGTTGTCCATCACCTCTGGTTCATACAGTCTTTCTCCTCTCTCTTCTGCATTGATCCCTGGGCCTTGAGTGGAGGAGGATTTCGATAAAGATCACCCCCTTAGGACTGAGTACTTCAAAGCTTCCCACTGTCTGCACATTGTCCAGCTGTGGTCTCTGTGTTAATTGTTATCTACTCCAAGAAGAAGCTTCTCTGATGTGAGTTGGGTGATGCATTGATTTATGGGTATAGCAGTATGTCATTAGGAATCATTTTATTGCTGTGTTCTTCCAAAAGAATAATAGCAGTAGTTTTCCCCTAGGCCCATGACCTATGTCGACTCAGTTCTGGGCTACTTGAGCAGTGCCAGGTATGGGCTCTATCTTATGGAGTGGGCTTAAGTCCGGTAAAGTGGTTGGTTACTCCCATGACATTTGTGCCACTATTTCACCAGATATCTTGCAGGTAGGCCACTGTTATTGGTCACAGGGTTTGTAGCTGGATGATACTGATGATTACTTTTCTTTTCTAGTAGCATGCAGAATACCTTCGAGCACCATGAATGCTAGTCAGTAGGGGTGAAGCTTCTAGTTGGGCACCAGTTTAATATTCCATGTTCAGCGACCCAAGTGCTGTCTTCAGCAACAGGACCTTGCCCTCAGGTTGTAGAGAGTCAATAGATAGCCTTGGCAATAGCCTGGGATGTTTGGGGCAGGGAGTGTCCGTGAGACCCCTTTGATCAACAAAATGTAGCCCATTCCTGTCACTGGAGGTTTTACTTTGTGGTATAAGATATCTGGTTGGAGCATTGTGTCCCCCATTATATGATGATGCCATTTAAGTTCCTTTCACATATGTAGATATTTTAGGAAGCTTTTATAGTAGTAGGTTTCCATGTGGCTTTTCTAAAGGCCTTTAGTGTTAGTTATCCTTGCTCACATTTCTTATTCTCTCTTCCCCTCCTCACCCCCTCTAATCCTCCTAGTATCCTCTTTATCTCTTTCTAACACAGTATTCTATTTCCCCTTCCTTGGAAGAACCCCCCCCCCCCTCCGGTCCCTTATGAGCTACCGAACCTCTGTGGTTATTCAGATTGAAACATCGAATTGGCTTCAGAGCTTATTTCAGAGAAGAAGAAACTAAAGTACTGATGGGTTAAGTGATCCATCCAAGATTATATAGCCTGCTAATGGCAGGACTCCTCCTCTGACTTAAGATTATGTGCCTCCTGGATAGGGCTGGTATTCCTGTTTTCTGATGTTACTGTTCTAACTTTCTTCAGTCCACACAAAGTAATGGCCAGTCTCTATGTGTAGTATGAGAAGGAAGTCATTTGAGAGAATTTGATGTCTTTAGTTTATTGTTTGGTTTGCATCTTCACCCTTTCTGTACAGCTGTGGTGGCACAGTGCTCTCTCTCTCTGGTGGACATTTAGCGGTGGGTTTCTTAGGAAAGGAGAGCCCACTGACAGCTTTTAATTTTGGATTGTAGGTCACAGGGCTAAGGCAAGAGGCCTCTGCAGGTCTCCCAAAACTTTCTTATCTAGAAAATTAGCAGTTTAATTTCTGGTCAAGCTTGTTCAGTTAAAGGTAGTTGCAAATGTACCTATGTTTACTTCCACATGCAAGAAGCTCACAGTGATACAAGTAAGCCTCCTAGACCCAGGGAAGGTTATTTTGGAAACAGCAGGTAGGAAAGAAGCTTAGCTTTTCAGAAATAAGATCCTAATTTCTCACAGGGTCTGTGTCCCTGCTAGTCTGGCATCGCCTAATTGCCATTGGGAAAGGATTGCTTTCTTAAAAGGGGAAAATGGGGGAAATGTGCTTTTTCAGGAAATTATTTTTGGAATGTATTGATTAATATCTAACCTTAAGAATTTTATGTATGTATTTCACCGTTACAATTTTGAAATATGGAAAGTCCTTGCAAACATTCTTAGATCGCCTTCTGTCTGTCTGCCTTGTAAAAGATGCTTTTAGTTAAATGGACCATCCTCCTTAAATGATGTCATTAGCTCAGATTGAAAAGACATTGCCTGCAGGGAAATCATTTAATTGAACCAAAGTGCCTTATTTCTGTAGATCTTGGAGCAGTTCGCTCACTTTTTTCTTCAGATTGGATAATTTATATTAGATAATTTTTTCAGCTTTACAAATGATAAAATGTTAAGAAAAGTAATCTCTTGTAAAAGTATTTTGGTGTTTTGTAGTTTGCCATTTCTGAGTTAGACTCACTGGTTCTTAAACTGTATGGTCAAGTCTTATTTTTTCAGTTCAGTGTTTTAGTTTATTGGAGTAAGTTGTAATGCATTTGAGTTATTTGAGTCACTGGCTACAAAATAAATGTTTGTGACTTAATATAGAAATAAGCCAGTTACTTTTGCTCTTAGGATATTTTCCTACTACCTTTTTTGCTTTTAGATCACAATTGTGTGTGTGTGTGTGTGTGTGTGTCCAAAGTTTGGTATGCTCTGATAGGTGTGCGTAGGTGGTAATAACTGTACAGTCATAAGATACAGAACAGCGCTAGCACTTGGGAAAGTTTTGTCCTGCTCCTTTGTAGTCAGGTACCTGCTGTCGTTCCCATCTCTTGGCAATTAGTAATGTTTTATGCTTTGCAGTTCTGCCTTTTCTAGAAGATTATGTAAACAGAATGTAGTATGTAGCCAGAAAGACCTGGCTGCTTACACATAGCATGACACTTTTACAATTTGTGTAAGTTATTTTATATACTGATAATTTCTTCCTTTTTATTGTTGAGAAATATTCTTGCATGTGGAGGTACCACAACTTGGTATTTCATTTACTCATGATGGATATTTTTGTTCCTTGTAATTTTGACCAATATGAATAAAGCTACTGTAAAAATTTCCATGCAGTTTTGTATGCATGCGTTTATGTGTGTGTGCGTGTGTGTGTGTGTGTGTGTGTGTGTGTGTGTGTGTGTGTATGTGTGTGTGTTGCACTGCTGGGAATTGAACTTAAGGCCTCATATACTCTAGGTAAGCATTTTACCACTGAACTACATTCGCAGCCCCACATCCACATTTTGAGGCTTATGTTTATGTTTTCCCTGGGAATGGAGTCTGCACGAGAAAGTCATAAACTACCCCCAGTGGCTGCTCATTTCATTCTGCGTTTCCCCAGCTGCTGTGCGTGCTCACCAGCATTTGGTATTGTCCGTATCTTCACTTTATTCCTTTTGGTAGGTGTATTAACCCTAATTCTACTTCCTATTTATTTAATCTTTAAAACTTAAGCTTTAAAAATAAGAACAACCAAACTATAGCATCTACCTGATTATAAGGTGAGGCTGTTTTGTGTACACTAGATTGTTTTGGTTCATGGTTCTAAACTGATTATAATTATACAACTTTAAAAGATTGTATTGAATCTAGTGCATTCTATGCAGTCTTGGTATTATAAATAATGAAGCCATTATAAAATAATTGGTCGTGTTCCTAAATATGCTACCTGATAATGTTGGTTGAAGCAGTAAACAACTTTTCAACTGCTTACAGTGAAGAAATAACGTCATTGCATTCTTTGGCAACTGTGTATATGCTAAACTTTAGAAGAATTAAGATAACTTGTAATTATCTTAATGTGATATATATTCTTGCTATTTGCATTTCTTTAAGGAAGATATTTGACTATTACAGTTTTGATAATTCTCTAGTTTGAGGTTTTCCATTGTCTTAGCACAATAGAAAGTGTTGATGTATTTGGGGCTTTATTTATAGAGTATAGTAGTCAGTAATAATTTTAAAGCCCTACCAATGTGTAGTTTCTGTTTTTCTGCTTGGATTAGCACAGTTTTAAAAATGGGAAAAGTTATTTTACATAAAAATTGAGGCTGAGCTATGCTGTCCAAAGATTTCTTTAAAATCTCAGAATCCTTAGTTAACTGTTTTATCCTGGATATGTTAAAAAAGACAACCCTTAAATATGTAAATACATTAATTTTAAAAGTGGTTATGAAATATAAAAATTTCTTCTTAAAACAACCACTCTGAACCATCTTACTGAGGTAGAAAGTGCTACCAAGTGGAACATATATTAAACTACATCAGAAATTGATTAGAACCGAAAACCTTTTCACGCTCTTTCTTCTAAAACTAGTTTGCACTTAAATAACCACCTTATAGTTCCATGGCTCAGACTGTGAAATTCAGATGTAAGGATTCTAAACTCTCACCGTAATAAGTTGCGATGATTCCAAGGGAATATAGGTCTTCTATCATTTCTATCATTCATTCGATTTGAACCTCACCAAAATCAGTCGCAACAACATCCAATTTTCTTCAAGTCTCTAGTTCACTGCTGTGTCAGCAAAGTTTTATGGAGAAGAGGCTGAAGGAGTAGACAGATCTAGCACAGGTAATAGGCAACTTTTGTCTGTCCAGGTGAGAAGGTTCCTTGCTTCTAGACCTAAGTAATTAGGGGGGTAAGAATCCTCCGATAATTCAGCCAATAAAGGTGTTTAATGATAGAACGAACAGTTAGAGGTGATGATTAATTAGCCTGGGCACTTTGGTCTGGCCAGTGTGCATGCAGCAGTACATACTGGCCATCAGCTGGTAGGCATGCAGTCTTGTAAAGGGCTTTCTGCACTGACACTGGCCATATATCATTGCAGCTGTGCCCTTTGATTACTGGGAGGGCTTGCAGAGTGATTAATAGCCAGGATCAATGTTTCTGCCCAGCACATGACATTTGGTCACAGAGCAACCATATACTTATTCCCCTTTGGCACAACGCTTAGGAGGAATGAAGGATGAGACCTGCCAATTTATAGCTGAAGAGCTTCCAGTTTATAAAATGAGTCAACTTTGACTGTACAAAATTATTCCCCATTGAAATAATTAGTGCAGCATTAAACACAATTAGAACTAAAACTACAGGAGCATGCTCGCTGAATTCAAGCCAGTTGACAGATGGTTAAGGCCTGATATTTGGCCGCCTGTGATGACCAAGAGTTATTATTTTGCTGAGAAAATAAAAAAGCTTGGAAGTAAATACTAAGTGACTACTTAAAAAAAGTAATATGATACAAAATACATACTTAAAATACATTACAATGTCCAATGTGAAAACCCCATATCTGTAACACAAGAGAAATTAGTGTACTATTCTTATTAGTATACTATGTAGCCATTAAAACAGGTACTATTAAACAATGCTGATTCTATGAGGGCCAGTTTAATGTGACAAGGTCTTGTTTAATGACAAATATTGGGCCTCAACTTAGCTTTTGCAATACTTACAAAACTTTCTAGAATAAAAGATTTGTGGACAGCAGATATCAAGACCTTAACTACATAATAAAAATGTTTGGTCAAAATATTTTAGACCTACAACCTTTACTTTGAAATTTCTATATATGTAAATTATTTCCCTATGTTAATTACATAAGCATAGATCATCGTAATGGAAAGAGATAGTTTTTAAACTTTCAAATTAAAAGCCTATATATTCTAATAGTGTAGTGTATATATCTATATATGTGTGTGTATACTAATAGCATAGTATATTACCACAGTATTATATATAACAATTAGATAATATATGAAATATTATATATAAATAGTATATATTATATAAACACTATGCTATATGCTATATAAATATCAAACAATATATAACACATAAATATTATATAATGTATAATTATGTATAATTATAGTTATTGTGCTGCTTGTAATTAATAATTGGTAACGCTGTTTAACTGACTCAGCTCATATTGACTATGATGTGCTAGCTGTCTTTCTGTGGCATTTAGTTAACAGAGTATTTTACTGTTTCTCCACGGACAATGGATAGGCTTCTTGGTGCTGAGTCATTCCCCATTCTCTTCCTAAGTACTCAAAAGAGGCTGTAGAAAAGCTGCCATGTCTGTTGAGTGTGCTATAGCCCTTCAAAACTATTTCCAATCCGTGTGTGTGTGTGTGTGTGTGTGTGTGTGTGTGTGTTATATGTTGTATTAAGCATGGACTTTGAAGGACATGAGAATTTAAGATTTAGAAGAAACCATAATAAATTTATGTGAATAGAATTCCATTTTCCTACTTATTCATGTTTAAAATTAGATCTACATTTCTGTTGTAGTTTACAATAAGTCAGTTTTTTTTCTCTAATTTTTCTACTGAATTATTAAAAAAGAGGTACAGACTAATGTGCTGTTTGATGTTTATCTACCCTACGTTGTAGTTAGCAGTAGGTCACTTTACATATTAGTAGTTTGGGTTAATCACTTATTTTTGGCATGTTTCCATTTCTTAATCTGTGTTGTAAGAAAGTATACTAACATTACTGGATTTATATATTGCCCCTTTTTTTAAGAATTCTGTGTGCTAAATTGTCCTGTCGACCCCCTTCCTTTCCTCGTAAACACTGGTAAGGTGAGGCATGGAAAGGCTAGGTGCTTTGTTTACTTAGGAGTCTGGCCTGCTGATGTTCTGGTCATGCGACTGTAACAGACACGGGCACACTCAGCTTATTCAGAGTCTAAGACATCTTTAAAGCATTTTACAGAATGCAGATCTTCAGACTGGTTTCTTTTGTTCCTAGCAACTATGGTGTGATTTTTCATTCCCATATTTTTAATACCTCTTCTTTACCAAGAGCATACATGGTGAGCTGGCGTGTTTGAAAAGAGGTTAACTGTCATTTGGGGGTTGTGAATGAGAGCAAGATTGTGAGGTCCGACGGCGAAGGAACTTGGTTTCATCCTTCCCCATGCAGACAAGATAGCTGGACATTGTGTGCCTGAAAACTAAAACCGAGCCTAAGCGATTACTTTCAGGCTGTGCATTCTTCCACTTACTTCATTTCCTGTCCCAAGTGAATATATAAATGTTCAAATGATTAAAATTTAATTAGTGATGAGGAAGGGATGCTGTGTGTTGAGTTAATCACTTATTAGATAATTGCTTTCAAAAATAGAATATTGAAGAGAGAGCTTTTCCTTAAAAAAGTCCTGGACAACTCAATAGTTGGACAAAGTCAAAGAACTATCCTCAGAGATATTTTAGAATAGTCACTTCATGGAGGAAGTATTTGTTTAGCTACAGATATACTGAAATACCAGCAGCCATGGCCATGCTGAAAGGAGGGCACATTATTGTACATTTAAGAACCTTTTGGCCTGATACTGAGTGTTCCTCCCTTGCCCCCCCCCCCCCCCCCCCCCCCCGGCTCCCCACATCTTGACATGACTCATTCTTTTTTTGTTTTTTGAGACAGGGTTTCTCTGTGTAGCTTTGCGCCTTTCCTGGATCTCGCTCTGTAGACCAGACTGGCCTCAAACTCACAAAGATCCGCCTGCCTCTGCCTCCCGAGTGCTGGAATTAAAGGCGTGCACCACCACCGCTGGGAGACATGACTCATTCTTTAGTCCTTAGTTCAGCCCCTTGACCTTCACAGACCACCCACCCTTTCCAAGGTCATTTTCTGCTGTCCTTCTTCAACTTTAGCCTCTCTTACATTCTCTATCATTGCAAAGTGTTTTGTATGGTTTTTACATTTGTTTCTCTTTTCTAGAATGGGGTTTCTGCTAGTTCTCTTTGTCTTAGTCAACACTGGTCCCCTGTTCTAGAACGGTGGGCCTTTGATGAGTTTTAGTTGAATGGAAGATTTCACTCTTCTACATTACATTTTTGTCTTGGTATAAAAGTTCTCTCCCCTCCCCTGTGACTTGTTTTCTGCCATGATTCAGTTTGTATACAGTATGGCTGGTATGGCCCTTAGGCCCAGGTGGAGGGGCCCTTGTATTGGTCAGGTTTACAGGCCCTTGACTGGACATGTCTCCATTTGTGCTCTTCTTCACAGGATCTAGTCTGTGGAGCTGAGGCTCAGTGCCTCACCTTACCTCACTGTAGCTTACTCTACCTGACCTTCATGCCAGACTGTGTTCTCAGGACTGAGTATCCTATGGTAACTATGAAGTTTCTCCCACAGCCATGTGGGACTCTTCCATAGCTCTGTTTGCTGGGATGATCCATGTAACTGACCTCTATATTCATAAGTGGAGGCTGTAGGTTGCATATGGGTGGTTGGCTGAGGATATGGACGGGGCTCCTTGGGGTCTGGGTTAGAGCCCCTGGTAGGGAGAAAAGAGATGTTGATAGCTTAGGTGTCTAAGATCCTGAAGTTGAATTTAGTATTCTGCATTATTATGATGGTGTGTATTTGCCAAACTCTGGAGGCTAAATCATGTTTTAGTTAGTAATCTTGTTAGCTTGATGACTAACTTCATAATATTTAGATACTTATTACGTGGGTCTCCATTTGTTCCAGGGACATGGATGCAGGGGGAGCTTCATGTCAACATTGTGTTTGAGACCTAGATCCCTAAAACTCAAAAAGACCAGTTCTTGTTCTGGAACTTAGCCATATTGGAAGGGGTTAGCAGATTGTTATTGAAAGTGACTGTCAGCACACCTCATGTGAAAAAACAAGTTAATTCAATTCTGTCCCAGTATTTTATTATGAAAAATTCCAAACATACTGTAAAGAAATGGGAGAATTTTTACTATGAGTATTTACATATGCAGCACTTAGATTTTTATCATTAAAATTTTCCTGTTCTTGCTTTATCACAGACCAGATTCCACTTCAATTCATTTTATTTATTTATTTATGCTTGTCAAAATAAATTGCTGATATTAGTATATTTGTCTTAAATATATAGGTGTGATAATTCACTTTTAATAAGGAAGGATAAACCTATGTTTAAATTACTAATGTTTTAAAAACAAACAAATTTCCCCAATTACTGTCTTCACTGTTTGCCGGTGAGTTTAAATATTCACCCCGTGCTAGTACATGGTGATCATATCCAGTTTTGCTCAGGTAAATAGGGTATTGTAACTATGAAGATGAGTTTGAATGATTCATTTCCTTCAGAAACAGATCCTAACTTGGAACTACAAGCCACATACATGGAGAGTTAGAATTCCGGGTGATAAGCAGTGGCCTGCTGCTAAATGCTCCCTCTTAGCAGAAACTCCACTTTGCAGCGTTTGCTGACTTCCACTGGTACACGTTCCTGAGAATTTTGCAATAGCCTTCTGCTGTTCTGCTGGTGAATATTCCCCACTCACCCCAGCTCCTCTCCCGCCCATGCTCCTGGCCTGGAACATTTACTAATTCTTTCTTAGACTCCTGAGAGTTTCCTATCTCTTTTCTTTCCACCCTTGGCTGTGTCCCAATCTACAGTGAAAGAAAACCTTTTCCTCTACTAACTTAATTGATAGAAATCAACAGGAGAGACATAAGAGATCATGAAATAGCAAGTAATTCCATAATAGCCAGGAGTAACTTAAAGGGGTGGTGGTATTTAAGGCTTCAAAGGATGAACGGTTCTGACGAGTCTTATTTATGCATTTACTTTTAGACTGTTTTACTGGAGTGGGGTTGGGACTGGAATCCTGGCAGCTGACTCTGTCTTTGGTCAGATATCAGTAATTCAGATAAGATTTCTTTCTGTCCCTGCTTCTGGACTTCTGATTCTTTTAGCAACACAATGGTATCACTGTGAGTTGGGAAGAGATGCTAATGGTTGGTTGATGGTCTAGCTCCTAGAGGCCCCAGCACACCACTGGAAATGTTATAAAGGAGTTGAGTGTGTAGAAGGAAGAGAGCTCCTGGCAGAGATGGTGCTTAAGCTGATGTTTGAAGGATCAGTCTGAGCTGAATAACAGAGTGGATTATTTAAATATGATGGGTTATTGCACCTTTGTTCAGGTCTTTGTAGTTCTATACTTTGCTAAAAAGTCCAGAGATAATCAGAGAAAAAGTGGAAGGGAAATAGTTAGGGTAGTAAAAATACTTATCGCCATACATCAACCTGGTAATGGTATGGATTGAAAAGACCAGAAGAAGGCAGGAGAGAAAACATACATGATATTTAACCGCCAAATGTCTGTCTCAGGTAAGTGACTTGGGTAGCGTGAGAAAGAGGAATGCTTTAGGGACAATATAAAAATATTAATTTAGAACTGCAGGGGTGGCATGCAGATGGCAATGTTGGCAGTTAGGTATGGGCCAGCAACTAAAGAGAATGATTTGGGTAATAATACACATTTTAAGAAAGTAGAAAGAGTTTTATACATTCCGGTGTGCTTTTTGTGCATCTGATTTAGTTTGTTTGGGTTGCTATAACAAAACACGGCAGGCCATATAATTTATAAACCAGAGAAATGCATTACTCACAGTTTGGAAGCTGTTAAGTCCAGGACCAAGGTCCTAGCAGCCATGGTGTTTGTGAGAGCCCATTCCTCATAGATGGAGCAGTTCAGTAACAAAAAGACAACAAAGGATATGAATAGTCATTTGTCCAAAGAAAATATGCAAATAAGTAGGGTCCATGTAACTTTGTTCAGAATCATTAGCCATTTGGACATGCCAATCAGAATCACAGTAAGATACCAGATAAAACCTAGTAAGATCTTTTAAAAAATACATTTTAATTAAAATACATCACTTTCCCTTTTTCTTTTTCTCCTTCTAGTCCCTCCCATGTTTCCTCCCTCCATCCCTTCCCATCCTTTCCCTCAAATTGATAGAAAAAGGCAAACCTTATTTTTATCATTTACAAAATAATATTTTTGTTAATTCTTTGAGAATTTCAATATATCTTGATCATATTCATCCCCCTAAGCTTGCCCAGATCCACCCCCACCCACCTAGTGGCCAAACTTGTTTTTTCTTCCTCTCTTTCCCTTTCTCCATCCTCCATCTCTTTTTTTAAGGGTTGAGTGTGGTCAAAACTCACAGTATGAAATTTTCTTTCTTTTCCTTTATTGAAAATAGATTTTTCTTCCTCATATAATATAGCCCAATTATGGTTTCCCCTCCCTCTGCTCCTCCCCAGTTCTTCCTCATTTCCCATCCCTTCTGAACCTACTCCCTTTCTGTCTCTCATTAGAAAACAGACAGGCTTCTAAGGGATAATATATAATGTGATATTATAATATAATATAATATAATATAATATAATATAATAGGATATATGATAAAACAAAAACTAACACACCAGAGTTGGACAAGACAAACAGAAGGAAAAGAGGCCAAGAGAAGGCACAAGAGTGAGAGACCCACTTGTTTGAACACTCAGGAATCCCATAAAAACACTAAACTGGAAGCCATAATATGTTCGCAGAGGACCTGGCTGCAGACCCGTGCAGGCCCTGTGCATGCTGCCTCAGTCTCTGAGTTCATATATGCATTGGTCCATGTTGATTTAGAGGGCCTTATTTTCTTGGTGTCCTCCATCCCATCTGGCTCTTACACTCTTCCTGCTTCCTCTTCTGTGGGGTTCCCTGAGCTCTTCCCTTCTCTTTCCTTTTCTTTAGAATTTTAAATTGAAAATAATTTTTCATGCAATATTTTCTGATCACACTTTCCACTCACTCATCTCCTCCCAGATCCTCTCCACCCATCCAGTTCCATGCTTTCTTTCTCAATCATTCTGTAGAAAACAAACAGGCAAATAAACAAGCAAGAATAAACCCAAACAAACAACAACAAAAAAGAAAGGCATGAGAAACACATATGTGCCTGCACATACACACACACACACACATACCCATAAAAACATAAAATTGGACATCATATAAGCAAAAGACCTGCAAGGTAAAAAAATGCCTGGGTAAAGCATTATGAGACCAAAAAAAAAATTCTCTAAAATATCACTGTGTTTGTTTTGAGTTGACCATCTACTGCTGGCATGGGGCCTGCCCTTAAGTGTGGTTTGTATACCCAGTGAGAGACTCCATTGGAGAAAAAGTAAGTCTTTCTTTGTGAGCAGTTGACTACTGGAGATAGCTTTTTGGTTGGGGATAGAAGTTTGTGTCAACTTCTCTCAGCGCTGAGGCCCCATGTGCTTGGATGTGTGTGGGCCCTGTGGATGCTGCCACATTTTTTTTGAGTTCATATGTGTGTCAACCTGTTGTGTCTGGAAGGCACTGTTTCCTTGGTGTCTTCTAGACTCACTGGCTCTTACAGTCTTTCTGCCTCCTGTTCTGCATAGCTTCCTGAACCCTGAGGGGAGGACTGAGTGTTTCAAGGTCTCTCACTCTTTGCACATTGTCCAGTTGTGGGTCTCTGTATTTGTTTCCATCTGCTGTAGGAGGAAGCTCCTCTGATAATGGCTGAGCAAGGCACTGATCTATGGGTGTAGCAGAATGTAGTTAGGAGTCGTTTTATTGCTATGTTCTTTTAGCAGAATAATAGTATTTGGTTTTCCCTTAGGTCCATGGCCTATTTAGTCTGAGGTTCTTGGTCACCTGAGCAGTGTTAGGCATAGGTTCCATCTTATGGAGTGGACCTTAAATCCAACCAGATAGTGGTTGGTTACACCCACAACTTTTGTGCCATAATTGTACCAGCATATTAGGCAGACAGGTCACCATTGTAGATTGAAGTGTTTGTAGCTGGGTTGGTGTTTTCCTTTCTCTTCTGGTAGCATGCAGTGTACCTTCCAGTACCACGGACAATAGTTAGTAGAGGTGAAGGGTCTAGGTAGGCAGCAGCACAGCTTCTCTGTGTTCAGTGAGATGTGTAGGTATTGTTAATAAGGCCTTACCATCACTTCGTAGAGAGCTACCAATAGCCTTGGCAATCGCTTGTTTGGGAATTTCCATAGGGCCCCTTTGGCCAACAACTCAATTATATGTAACCCATTTCTGGCGCTAGAAGTTTCACTTGGTGGCAGGCTGTGTCTTGTTGGGGCTTTGTCTCTCCTGTTATTTGGTGAGTCCATTTAGATTTCTTTCAAGTATGTATATATTTTCAGAAGCCTTTACTGTAGTAGGTTTCCATATGATCCCTCAAATGTTCCTTAGTGTTAGCCATCCCTTCCTTACCCCTCTTTCATCTCCCTCTGAGTTATCTTCTCATTTGAGTTCCTCTCCCTTATACCCTCTTAAATCAATAGAAAAGGACTATCTTTTTTAAAAAAAAAATCCCTCTTGAGAATTTATCAGATAGTGTTTATTTATTATAATTTGAAGTGGCTTAACTTCTGAGTTTGTTTCAATAAAGTAGCTTTATGGGTAATTGAGATTTGTTACCATCTTAATTAGCAGGTGATTCTTCAGTGACAAGACGATTCTTCTGCATGCACATCAATGATATTTCAGTGTCTTCTGATAGCATCTTTAGGGGTCAGTGATGTAATCAGATTCTGCAGCATGCCAGGATGGATGAGGTATTGAGACTTTGCCAGCCCTAGAGTTGGAGTCCAGAGTGGAGAGTAGACAGACATTAATCACATAACATGGCAACAAATAATACCAGTGTTATTTGCAAGTCTAAATAAGCAGGAACCATAAAGGTAATGCAGATGATGCTGAGAGGGAGTGTGGCCTGGTGGACAGGGAGGCTTGCCCAAGGAGGACAGCTGGAGTGAGTAAACAGTGTGAGTGCGAGATGGGAGTCGTGGTCTAGAGCAGTGGTAGAGGCACTAACGAAGGGGAGGGAGGGGGTCTTAGGCAGCTAAACCGAAGACCTTTGAGGATGTGTTAGCAGAGGGAGACAAGTACCCCAAATTGATGTTTAACTTTTAGCTTCTTGTCAGCAGTTTTGTTCAGGAGTTATCATGGGTTCAGTGTTGAAAGGAGATGTGAATGCCAGCCTTACAAAGCCTGCTGGTAATGCTTAGCTTTCTTTTAAGAGTTTCCCATCAACAAGTTTCCTTTGGAACTGAAATTTATTGCCAAGTGGTCTATTGTCTCTCTAGTAGTGGGTAGATATGCAGATATCTTTATAAGGGGCACCCAGGCTGGCTTTCACGCTTCTACCTCCTTTTGGCAGATACATGAAAGTTTGGCTAATAAAAAATGAAAACTCTTGCAATGTAAGCAAATAGAAATATATATTTTTCAGAAAGACTTCATCTTTTTTTTTTTTTTAACTAGGGGAAAAAAACCTACAAGCATTTTGTTTGTTTTTTTCCAGATAGGTTTTCACTGTGTAGCGCTGGCTGTCCTGGAACTCATTCTGTAGGACAGGCTGGCCTTGAACTCACAGAGATCTGCCTGCCTCTGCCTCGCAGGTGCTGGAATTAAAGGCTGCACCAACATCATCCAGCTCCACAAGCATTATTTTTAACAGTGAGTTTTACATGCACTGTGCTTTGTTCAAAGGCTAAATATGCACTGCTTTATACAGCCTGAGATACTTACATTTGTATTGATTGTATTCTGCTGAGGGATAGGCTTCTGTCTTGGTCTTTTATTGTAAGTGTTGGCAAGGATTTAGTGAGCCTTAGTCAACTGTCTTTTGTTGTCCTAATGACAAATGGGCAGTAACTCTAATTAGCCTGTAAAATAAGCAATAGTAAATAAAGTTGATAGAACAATAGAAATTTTAATGTTACAGTGGTCTCTGTGAGCACATTCTTAGTACGCCAGCCACAGATAGCAGGGTTTGTGCTGTGTCTTAGCCAGGACTTTATGTAATTGCATTAGACCAGGGCAAGCTAGGGGGAAAATGGAGTTCATGCTATTTCTCAGGTAAAAATAAATTTTGACCATATAAACATTTACAAATTAGGAAAGTTGTTAGATTTATTTTGACTTTACTGATGGTAAAATTACAAATGAAAGTCTTCATATATGTGTCTAGATCAGCAAACTGATTGGTTACCTGTTTTTGTCAGCTTGTAAGCAAAAAGTAGTTTCCACGTAAAATAATTATAAAAGAATAATCTTTCACAATGTGTGAGCATAATATGACATTAAATTTTCTCTGGCCATGAATAAGGTTTTATTGGGGTGCTGTCAAGCCCATCATTTAGGTATTGTCTGTGCGGCTTTCAAGTGAGAGGTAAGATTGAACAGTGTGACAGAGTCTGTCTGGCCAATGAAAACCAGGGCTGCTTACACTGCAGCCCCGTCTAGCCAGCTCCTCTGCAAGAATGGGAAGTATTTAGGTCATTCAGATAGAGGAACAGCACAAGCATGGCTTGAACTGAGCAGAAGAAAACATCTGGCAGAGTAAGAACACTGACATTTGCTACATCCATTCATTTGCTTCCTAGGATTCTGTTAGCACTGATTCAGGCTGTTTTACAGGAACCAGTACAGAGAGAGGTTCAGTGACTTGTCTCAAGTTAGGACTGAAAACAAGCTGGTTGAGTTGATTTTCACAAGTCACATTGTATGTACCTTCCACTGAATGTATTCTATTCTTGAGTAAGAGGCAAGGATATGGGTGAAAATCCCTGATTTGAAAATCTGAAGTTGAAAATGACATGCCACTACAAATGGAAAATTTCACACCATGAAACTTGCACAAAATTATTAAGCTATTACGTAAAATTACCTTTTGACTATGCATACCAAATGTATTTGAAACATAAGTGAATTTCATGTTTAGACCTGGATTCTGTCCCGCAAGTAATCTCATCTTGTTTATGTAGCTATTCGCATACCAGAACTCAAGTGATTCTGTTCCTAAGCATTTTAGATAAGGCTGTTCAATGTGTCTTCTCCTTTGGGGGGACCCTGATTGCTTCTTATCCCTTAAGGAATTCTAGGGTACAATATGGTTGTACTTGTAAGAGCTTAACTTGAAGTTGAAATTATTTTAGTGACTACTTTAGTTTTTTATAGTTTTGATATCATACAATAGGTTCTCCACTCATAAAGCACAAACTACTTGTTATTTTTAAACTATATATATGTACATATACATATACACATACACATATATATTAAATGTATTTGAGTGTTTCATTTGCATGTATGTATGTATGTGCACCATGTGCATGGAGTGCCTGAGGAAGACACAGAGGGCATTAATTCTGGAACTGGAGTTACAGACAGTTATAAGCTGCCATGTGGGTGCTGGGAACTGAACCCTGGAGCCTCTGCAAGAGCAGCCAGTACTCTTAACCACTGAGCCATCTCTTCAATTCTATTTGGAAATTTGGAAATTGTTCAATATGCAGCCCTAATGGGCCTGGAGCTCACTATATTGTAGACCAGGCTGGCTTTTTAACTCTTGGGCAGTAATACTCCTGTTTCTGGTTCCCAAGAACTGGGATCACAGTTTGTATCATCATGTACAGCAAGTATCTGATATTTTAAAAGCAGACCTCAAATGGATTTTCTGTTGTTTATGTTTAGTTTATGACTGATTCAATAATTTTTCCTTGTGGTTGTTTTTATTATATTTTGCCACATTCAGAGTCAATATCCTCAAGTAGCTTCCTATAGCCTTAGCATCAAATCCTAAGGCTGCTTAAAGTCCTGCCTGATCCAGGCCACTCCCCTGTCAATGCCACCCAATTCTGTGCTTTCCCTCACTGACCCAGTGCACTTCCTCTCCAGTGCTGTGAGTGAGTTCCTCCTTCACTGATGCAGTGCACTTCCTCTCCAGTGCTGTGAGCTCTTTCTCTCACTGACCCAGTGCACTTCCTCTCCAGTGCTGTGAGTTCCTCCCTCACTGACCCAGTGCACTTCCTCTCCAGTGCTGTGAGTTCCTCCCTCACTGATGCAGTGCACTTCCTCTCCAGTGCTGTGAGTTCCTCCCTCACTGATGCAGTGCACTTCCTCTCCAGTGCTGTGAGTTCCTCCCTCACTGATGCAGTGCACTTCCTCTCCAGTCTCACCAGTGCTATGAGTGAGTGCCTCCCTCACTAATCGGCTTAACTTGTTTTTAAGTTTTCCCAATGACCAAGCTTTCTTCTGCTTTTATCCATACTACTGTTTGTGCCAAAAGCATTCTTCTGATACCATTGTTCTAGCTCATGTAGGTTTTAGCCTCAGTACCTGTCATTTCTCCACAGACCTTCTTCCTGAGTTGGGGCTTCTTTTCTTCCCCTACATGACCTCTTATCTCTGTTTATTTTCTATCACTTATCACAATTCATAATATTTGCGAGAGGTTTGTTTTAATTTTTGTTGTTGTTGTTACTTTGCTGCCTACCTATCTCACTATATTGTTGTTCAGTTCCTCAAGAGAAGGGGCCATGAGACTTGTTTCTTTTTGTGATCTTCATGCATGGCATAGTGCCCACCATGTACCAGTCCTTCAGTAAATCTCTGTGTAATGAATGAATGAAAGCAATCCACCTTCAGTACTCCTGTTTAGTCTGAGACCTCATCACAGTGAAATACTGTAGCTGCCTCCTAAACTAAAAGCCCTCTCAAATTCCTTTTATGCTCCTAATTCCATCCTGCCAGATTGATTTTATGAAATACTACATCCATAGACTCCTTTGCTTCCTCAAGATCCTACAACAGTGGCAGATTGCCCACTGAACCAAGTCCAAACTCCTCATCTTGTTTTTAAAGCTCTCCCAGTCATAATCTTTTACTTCATTTCACATAACTCTTTACTTTTATAGGCTAGCCTCATTCATAAGCCATCAATATTTATTCTAAATGCTCGCTATCTTCCAACATTCATAAGAAGGCCTGCAGCTTCCCTGCCTCCTTCAATAAATCCAACCCTTCATTGCTTGATTTCCCACTCAGCTACTGCTCGGTCTCCATTAGAACTTAGATTTGGACCGTGTGCTTGAATAGATTCTTCAGTGTAAATCTTGTTTTTACAACAAAAAGCCATTGTGAAAGTTTTGCCTCAGAAGAACAATAAGAAGCAGAGCTCAATTTAAACAGAGTATTTTCTAGAATCGTCTGAAGTGCTGCCATAGGATTATCTGTTTGAGGGTTGGAGATAGTTGGAAATGGAGACCACTTCTCTCTTAGGTTTTAATTGGAACATTTGATAACAGTGAAAAAAGTCAGATTTTATCTTTTTTTTATAAAGATTTATTTATTTATTATGTATAAATATAACAGTGTTTTGTGTGCATGTATGTATGTATGTACACCAGAAGAGGACAGCAGATCTCACTACAGAAGGTTGTGAGCCACCATGTGGTTGCTGGGAATTGAACTCAGGACCTCTGGAAGAATAGCCAATGCTCTTAACCTCTGAGCCATCTCTCCAGCCCCCAGATTTTATCTTTATTAAATTTCATTGAGAATTGTTAAGCCTCAGATTTTTGTGACCTGTGACTCGGAAAACTACTTATAAAATTAAAGGTATGGATTCTATTAATTCAGAATTTGTGTTAATACTAAGGCTGTATTCTCTCTGTAAGAAACTCATTGGATAAAAAATTTTTGTAGAAACATCTAATCTGAACCATTCTTATAGTTCATAAAAAGCCATTTAGTATTCAGTTGATAATAATTCTTAATATTTTAAAAATAGAACATCTACTAGACCTTAATTTTTCTCCCAGTTCTAGAGATGGACTCCTGGCCTTGGTAAGCACTCTGCCACAAGCTCCACCCACAGCTCTTTGAGTCAGTGACACTGAATTCGTGTTTTTATTCATAACCAAGCTCACCACCTCTGTTTTATAGAATATTTTAAAGCAATTGAATCTTAGTATTTAATTAGTAAATTTAACTTAGTAATTAATTAGTAAATTTAACTTCTTGAGTCCTTTGAAACTGTGGACAAGTTTAGAATGTCTTGGTTACCAAGGCAGACATTACATAGTCTCAAAAGAAAAGTCTTTTTAAACTACTTTTGACAGTGCACATCACTACAATTCATTAATTTACTTTGATTTTTTAATTATATCAAACATTTGAGGTAAAGTAAATTTATTTTGCTTTAAATTTATGTTACAGATTATATGGAGGCATATAGTATGTGTTTTGTAATCTGTTTTATACATTCAATATTTTTGTTAACTTTGATCACAAAATGTATTCCTTTTAGTTGTATGAGATACATTGTTTCATGTAATGAAGTTGCCTGAAGTTACCTGCTAGTGAGTGGCAGAACAGGAACTGGAGAGCCATACCCGACTCTTGAGTCCATGGCTCTGACCAGTGTGCTTTCCTCTTTACAGCTGCAGTGTAGAATAATGAATGAGTGCAGTGATAAAGGTCTGTCCATGGATGAGTGGACAGTTTTTTGTTGTCCTGATAGTCTTGAGCATGCAGTGCTGGCTGATAGCAGAATCATGAACGTGCATGATGGAGCATAGAATTTTAAGTACCCAGAAGACTGCCAAATATTGTTCCAAGCTTTAGATAAATCATCTCAATTAATCTCCAAAGCAACCACAGAAAGTTAGTAGTCTTATTCCTCACTTCTGAAGGCCAGGACCGGAAGCTCCGTGCAGGTTTACTGTCTTATTTTTCCCAGGGAGCCTGGGCTAACCTTATCCCTGTTCTTTCAGATATTAAAAGTCATTTCTCCTCACTTTAAAAGGAAGGGATGCCTTATTTGCCTGTGATGATTTTCTTGTAGCAAACAACTTTTAGATTTGTCATTACAGTTCTCACAGTGTGGCTGTGTTCTGATTCCAGTCTTAGGAGTCACATACTGCTTAGGGTCATCATGAGGATTCTGGTTCTCACTTCTATAGTAGAACTTAACACTAATGGATCACTGTGTTGAAGCGTGCATATCCTAGAGGTATATATTCCAGGGTTTTATTAAACACGTGTCAGTTCATTTATAGATGCTGAGTTATAAAAATGCATACATGGGAACTTAGGCTATTTTACAGTTTTTTCTTCACAATCCCTTTTGTGTCTCATGTTAACCTATACTCTTCTATTCTCTGTAAGTATCTTGTTATCTTTTTAGGACAGTTTGGACTCTTGTGACATTCTGCTAACTCACTGTATTTAGGATCAGTATGTTTGAGTGTGTACCAAATAGAACAGCTACTTTCTGCAAGCATTTTTAAGACTTAGTGACACACACACACACACACACACACACACACACACACACACACACACATATAAAGAGATTTTATTTATTTATGTATGTGTATGTTTGTGTGCCTGTGTGGAGATCAGAGGACAAGTCATGAGAATTGGTCTCCCTTTCCCACATGGGACCCTGGGATAGAACTCTGTGAGGCTTGGTGGCAAACATCCTTAGCCACAGAGCCTTCTTGCTGGCCCTTAGTTGAGTTCTTACCTTGTGGGTCAGCAGAAGAGTACTATGCCTGTCTGCAGCTGTGGTTTGATCACTCTGTTATCAGCCTCTGAAGGCAGAGCAGGAGAATGAAGACAGGTTTAAAAGCCCAATCCTTGCCCACCTGGGGAATCCTATCCAGTTCCCAATGAACTATTAACACCTATTATTTATATTTAGCAAATTTTATTTTATTTTTCCCATTGTTTTTCCCTGTTTCATTATTTAGTGTCTTCAGGGACAAAATGTCTCACAATATCTTTGACAGTTCATAATTTAGACTTTATTCAAGTGTCTGGAAAGATTATATTAACCACCCCATTTCACTTTCCTATCACTTTAGGTGTGTGTTTGAATTTTATATCCTGGTGTGAAAGAACCAGATATTGCTATCTCCAGACAAGACAGACTTACATTCAATGTTTAAAGTATTTGTTAATACTAAAATTAGAGTATTTGTATTTATTTTATTTAAACATTTATTGCTTTACTCCTGAATATCAACCAGTGATTTAAACTCATTGGACCTCCTGAAAGTGTCCTGTACCATGTTGGTTCCCTCAGAGAGCTCTCCAGACTCTGCATTTGGAGACCTGTGTCCCTGGCTTAGGAAGCAGGGTAATCAGGAATCACAAGGTAGTATGGGAAGTGTGTATGTAGGATGTGAATGTGTGAAGAGTGTGAGAAGTGAAGAAGTGGGCGGAGGACAGATCTTAAAGGGTCTAATGTATGATATGCTAAACATTGAGACATTATCTGTTGCAGGATATTTGATCACACTGTGACTATCCGAGACTGTTAATAAAGTTAACCTTGAATCAGGGTGGAGCCAGTGACTAGCTGACCAGAATTAGCCATAGAGAAGCCAGGAATTTGGATAGAGAAGACAAAAAGGAAGGAAAGGCTGGGACTAGAGTTTGGCGCTCCTTTTGGTTTTGGGATGAGTGAGGAGACATGTCTCTTGCTGGATCTCCAGCCAAAAAGCCAGGTCAACTGTTTGCTTCTTGGCTTCTCTGATCTAGCAGATTTTCACCCTCACATCTGACTTCCGAGTCTTTGTTGGTAAATAGAAAAATAGCGACTTCATTTAAACTTAATATTGTGCCCACAGCAGAGCCAGGGCCACTGGACTGGAAGGCCCTCCAGGCCATGGCCTAAGTGGCTGGTGGGGCGCTGACCGGGGAGTGTGGGGCTGCAGATGATAATTAAAATACTAGTAGATTCATGTGCGTCTTCTAAGTCAACAGAAAAACATCAATTATCCATATGGTCAATGAAGTTACTACATGTTTTTAATTCAGATATATCAGATTTGTGGCTAGGTAAGAGCTTCTTGAAGAAATCTGGAGAATATTGTGGGAAGACCAGATATATGGATAAGCAATTTTGATGACCCAAGAAAAATGAGACATGATAAGACCTTAAACTAAAGAAGTGATGGTAAGGAAATAGGAAGAAGGAATGTACTCCAGAGATATTTTAGAGATAGAGTTGGCCAGATTTAGTGGCTGCTCTGTTGTGGCCAGTGAATAAAGAGGTGGAGAGGAGTCTGGTGTTTTAAAATGACTATACAGCCATGGTACTGTTCGTAGAGACACCGTAGGATGGAAGGGAGTGGTTGGAATTAGCTCAGTTAAAGTGAGGAGAGAGTAATGAGTTAAGTTTTAGAAAAGAGTTATTTGAAAATATGGATTTGAAATTTAGGAGAAGGATTTTTGGCTGACCCCTTCAGCATAGAGCAAGGATGGTGGGTATAATGGAGAATTTACACTGGGAGGGGCAGGAACCGTTTTGAGAAATGAAAACACTAAGGCTGAGCTCCTCAAAGAGGATGTCATCATTAACTGGGATGCGGAGACAAGTCTAGGAGATGGAAACAGACTGCTTAGGAATTAAGACCAAGAGGCACTAGTTTGGCGGGATGCCAGAGGAGGGGAGAACTTCAGGTAAGGGTCGGTGGATGGTAGACACAGGTGCTCCAGATAGCAGAGGAAGATAAACACTAGAAATTGTTCACTGAACACTGGGGGGTTTATGGCTGTCCTGGGGGATTTGTGGCTGTCCTGATTTTATGAGGTGTCTGGAGTGGCCCGGGCGAAGTCAAATTGTAGTGGATTGGGGAGTGAGTGGTGAGAAGCATGCTAGTCTTTAGCAATAAGCACAAGTGAACTGTTAGTGCACATGACAGCTGGATGACTCTCAGGCAGTTACACTTAGTGGAAAAAGAAAGCCAGACTCTAAAGGCAGTATTCCAAGTATATCCTTGGAATGGAAAAATTGTAGAAATGGAGAACAGAGGGAGTTATAAAAGTGGGACAGAAAGGATCTTTGTACCTAATTCAGTGTCTTCACTGTGGTATGTATACACATTAACCTGTGCAGGTGGCAAAATTCTATAGAACTCATTGTGCACGCACACACGTGTGCACACACGCGCGCACGCACACACACACACACACACACGCATACACACGGTGGTGGCAGGTGGGTTCAGATGGGAACATCTGAGTAAGACAGGTGAATGGCACCACTGTCAGAGTGGCCCCTGGTCGTGCTATTGCACTGCAGCTCTATAAAAGGTTACCACTGGCCAAAGCGTGCAGGGTGTTCCGTGCGATTTCCTTCCCATCCTTCCTTTCATCTTCTTCTTATTTTTAATGTTTATGGGTGTTCTGCCTGCATATATATATCTGTCTGCGCACCATGTGAGTGTGCTTGGTGTCCATGGAGGCCAGAGGAGGGTGTCAGATTGCTCAGGACTAGAATTACAGACAATTGTGAGCTGCCATATAGGTGCTAGGAATTGAACTTTGGTCCTCTGGAAGAGCTGCCAGGTTTGGTTTGTTTGTTTGTTTTATTTTTTGAGACTGGGTTTCTCTGTGTAATAGCTCTGGCTGTCCTAGAACTCGCTTTGTAGACCAGGCTGGGCTCGAACTCACAGAGATCTGCCTGCCTCTGCCTCCCAAGTGCTGGGATTAAAGGTGTGCACCACCACTGCCCGGCTGCAGCCTGTGTTCTTAACCTCTGAGCATCTCTCCAGTCACAAGTTTTCTATTTCAGTCAGGATTTCAGTGTGATTTTATTTTTATAAATCACCGTCATGTAAAGTTGTACCATAACACAGCCTCTCCTCTCTACCGGCCTCCTGCAGCCCTGCCTGCCAACTTGGATTCTGTACTATTTCTTACAACTTCATGAGTCTATAATTATCTAAATAAAAATCTCATGGTCCAGCAAGGTTCTTGACATATTCTGAGTTTATAGTAAATGTTCATTAAAGAATGGCAGATAAGCCTTATTGACATGGAATAGACAAAAAAAGTTACAGTTTATTTTGAAACCAAGTTCTGGGGAATTGAAGGTCGTAAGTTTAGATTCCAATTGTGGAATTACTTTATTAAAGCAGCATTTGTTGGCACTCCTCTTGAGATACTTTGACTAAAAGCTGCTGAACAGTATAACTGAGAAAGCTGCAGTGTGCCAGGCCGTACCTACAGAGAATGCTAACTTATTACAAATTACTGTACATCCCCAAGAGGGCAATCAGTCTCAATGCAGATTACCAAAATGGAAAACAAAGAGTTTTCACATTTATATCCTCAGGGAAGAGCCAGGAAGAGAAAGCAGTAAAATGGCATTTCATTCCCTTTTGGAGTATCCCACCAGTCTGTGACAGCTATAGTAAGTGCAAGAGGTGGTACTGTGACTCGTAGTGTGGACCTGCAGAATACATGGCCAGCTGGCACACTTGAATGTAATACATCTAGACTGTAGTTACCCAGAATGCTCTTATTTGGAAAATGCCACCTTTGTCGCATGTGGGATGTATTGACTAGATCATCAAGACTGCCAGGGGTGAATACATCATGTTATCACTGCACCCAGCATTAATGTAATGTAAAATTCTCAGCACTATTGAAAGTTATTGAATAAATTTTGTAGATTCTGCACAGCTGCATGCACACAAAGTTTAACTACATAATGTTATTTTTATCTGCCACCAATTGAGATTACAAGCCATAAAAACACTTGGCTCCCAGAAAACAAGCACACATGGGTTAAGTTTCACTTGGAATGTCCCCTGGCCAGCTGTTTAAGTGCTTGCCAAGTTCTTTGTAAAGTACTGCAGTAGCCTTGGTTTTTCTGATATGTTCCTATGGGTTATTGCCATTAATGGAAGTTTTGTTTCCTTTTGCTCTGTGACCCACCATGGTAAATATAATTTCATATAAAGTAAAACTTGGACTGCCAAGATTGCTCAGCAGGTAAAGACACGGGCTGCTAAGCCCGACCTGAGTTCAGTTCCCAGGATCCATCTGATGGGAGGAGAGAACCATCTGCTGAAGGTTGTCCTCTGACACGCACAAGTGCACCACAGCACACGTGCTCACACACCCACACAGCCCAGAAAGAAATGCAGGCAGATGTTTAACAAAAGGAAAACTAAGCTCTGGTACAAAGAAGGTTGTCCTCCTTTTATATCTTTATCTAATAGCCTTCATTTTCAAAAATATGCACTTACTGAGTAATACATTCTAGGCATAATTATGGTTCAGCCTTTTCTTTGATAATTTTAATTATTTTCTATAAAATAACTGATTTTTCTTTTTGCTTAATATGTTATCATTATCTTCAAAATCCAATTTGTGGTACTTTGGTCAGTTTGTAACTTACTGACAAACAGCTTGTAAATTTCTGTTTTGTTGATGATGAAAGTAAATATTAAGTAGCAAACAAAGATGATTATATGAATGTATTGAATTTTGGCACATATGTGGGTACTGTAGTTATTTACATCCTTTTCTGCCCAGACACATCGGCGTGTGTTCCTCTGTGCTTTATGCAGACGTAGGCGTACTCAGCTGACTGTCTAGGGTTTATTCCTGTCCATTGGTGTTGCACATCCCTATATTTAGTATCAGTTATATCATCTCCTTATCATTAGATGTCACATAGGTATGTTTTCTTCTTAAATTCCACCAGTTCATTTTCTCTCACCCATTAAACCCTCAAGGCTGAATTTGGACAAGTGCTCAGACTTGTTTTCTCTGTGGAGTCCAGAGAACTTCATAAGCCAGGCACTGACTGGAAAGGACTGATGTGCCATTTGCTTTCATTCCTCTGGGCCCCAACTGATTATCATTTAAAGCCCCTGTGATCACTAGCCACTGTGCTAGGGCAAGCTGGTCTATTACCCCCTTCTAACACTTGTCTCACAGAAACAATACTGTTTGGGCTTTTATTGGATGAAATTTATACCAGCTAATATAAACAACAGAATAAAATGGCTGCTGTGTTATAAGTCATAACCAGGAGGTTTTTTTTAGAGGAACTATGATTTTATTTTCTTTGAAATATTATTGGTAAACTTTACCGAAACAATTGTTACACTTGCCTCAAGGGGTGCATAAAATATCTGTAGTAAAAATAAGACAAAAAACAATCTTTGCGGCTGGGCGGTGGTGGTACACACCTTTAATCCCAGCACTTGGGAGGCAGAGGCAGGTGGATCTCTGTGAGTCAGAGGCTAGCCTAGTCTACAAATCAAGTTCCAGGACAGCCAGGGCTGTTCCACAGAGAAACCCTATCTCAAAATACCAAAACCAAACCATCCAACCAAACAAAAGTTTTGCACAGACGGCACGATGTTGGTAATTTTAGAGTGTGGAATGCGCGTTAGAAAGAAGCTTACAGCGGTCTTGCCTTTACTGTTCATTTTGTCACTGAAGTCTAGAGGTAGTGAGCCATCTTGTCACCAGGATGGAGGTTAGGGGGTAAAAGGGGGCACCTTCTTATTTGAGCTGTTTGTTCCATAAAGGGTGACTATACTGTGGCTAGTTTTTATTCCATACTATTTTAAATATACGTATCATAAGGTACCATATCTGGTTGCTGGCTAGTTATAATATTTATAAACACACACACTCAGATCAAATCATGTTTTTATAGTCTACCAAGGCAAGAACCAATTTTACTCTCTCTGCCTTATTTAATTTTCAAATTTCAAGGTTTTGTCTAGATTTCAGCTCTGCCAAATAAAGAGTATCTGCCATATTCATGTATTCTGTAAAAAGTCTGAAAACGTCACCATTTGTGATCTAAGTGAAAAGAAGAACCAGTGAGTTCTGAGTCTAGCAAGTGTGTGCAAGTTTGAGGGAGAACAGGATGCTTACATCATCTCAAAGGATCTCCCCATAAGAAGCCTATTATTTATAAATGAAAAAACAATAATATGACAATAGAGAAATGTGGCCAGCACTGCCCCAAATGATCAGTGGCAGGACAAATGAGCAGTGTGCTTCTGTGATGGCCTGAGCCATGACAAAGGGGTGAGTTTTGAAAGGATGCTCTTTGATCCCTGTGATTTTGAAATAATTTTGAATAAGCTGCTAGACTGTATCTTTTTATGTTAGCATCTACACTGAAATTAAAATAACTTCTAGGCTTATTTGTGCATGTTTGTTAGTGTGCCTGCCGCGGCAGACACGGAGCTCAAAGCACAATCATCAAGTCCTTCTCTCTGCTTACCACATTGAGATCTAGGGATCAAGCTCAGGTCATCAGCCTTGGCTGCAAGTACTTCTACCTGCTAAGTCATCTCTTCAGTCCCCACAAGGACTTTTTTAATGGTATTTGGTCACTGTTATTTAATATGACCATGCTTTCCTTTCCTACTTTTTCTTGGTTTTTGAGATTTCCTTATACCAAAAAGCCTTGATAGTACTGTTCTTTTAATTTATTTTTAAATTTGGTAATATTGATCTTATTAGCATAATTAAAAATACAAAAAAGCCTGTATTGACAGTTCAGTAAGAAAATATTTGTTACTAAAGCATCAGTGAAAAAGTACCTATAAGCCTGAGATCTCAGAGTTAGGGTAACTCTGAGAATATGTGAAACTTCAGCAGATGAGCCTCATCTAAAGAGGAGCTGGTGCCTGAGTTCTAGCAAGATAACTCAGTTAAAATACACTGTGACGCCATTGTTGCTTGTTCTCTGTCCATTATCACTGGCAAAGTGTATTGCAAGTTTATGATTTGGTTACTTGGGTCTCTGAACATGAAAGCTTGCGTGCATGGGTGAGTGAGTGAGTGTGTGTGTGTGTGTGTGTGTGTGTGTGTGTGTGTGTGTGTGTGTGTGTGACAGTGGTGTGTTTGTATGTGGGTGGTCTGTGTGTTGTGTGTGTACAGGTATGGATGCCTATGTGCACTGAGCAATGATAGACGAGAGCATCGTTGCCCTCTGTCACCTTATTTCTTTGAGGCAGAGTTTCTTCTTCAGCCTGAAGCTTCACTTTTCAGATAGGCTAATGGCCTGCAAGTCCCACTGATTCTCTCCCTGTTTCTGCCCCCAACAGCACTGGGGTTACAGGCATGCTGAGACCAGGCTTTCCTTGTTATGTAGGTCGTGAGGATTTGAACTCAGGTCCTCATGATGTGCACTGAGCACTCTTAACTGTTGAGCCGTCTCTCCAGCCCCACATGAAGGGCTTTTGAAAGAAGTTATAAATTACATTTTTGCAAAAAATTTATTTACCTTCATTTTAAAAATATTCATTGTTTGAATTACTTTAATTGTATCTAAAACATCAACTATTTATAGACATCACTGTTGCTTTAAATAGAGCTTTATCTTCTCTGAGATCTTTTAGTTCTCCCTGTTTATTATATACATATTTTACACATCTGTTTGAGAGAAAATACCATCTAGGGTCTAGGTTTTAAGGAGTTTCATTAGGAGATTCAAAGAAAGCTGAAATATTTCACTGTGCATAAATACATGGTTTATATGACATATTTTTAAAAAGTCCTACATAATTTGAACTTGGTATTTTTTTTTTTTTGAGATGAGTACTTGCTGAGTTACTCAGACTGGCCTTGAACTCATGATTCTCCAGCCTTAGATTGAGCAGCACTTAGATTGAGGCCTAGCTCACAATATCATAATTGTACTAGGGACTACCAGTATTTCAAGATGGCATGAAATTGCATTGTTTGCTGGAGCCTATAAGTGGTTTTTAATGTTCAAAAGAATTTTGAAATGTATTCTTCTTAGCTGCTGGCAGATTTCACTGCTTGGGTATTTTCCACATATCCTTGGCATGGACATACCACCTATAATATTGAACTAGTAGTATTGCTGTCTTTTTTCTTCAGCAAGGCTAACTAGAGCTGGCTATCTTGTAGGACTTAGTGATGTCTAGAATTCTTTTTATAGCAAGTTCAACTGAGTAACGTTATTTTGCCTAATATCTAAAAAGCGGTTAGATTTTAGTATTGCCCTCTTAAAATGCTCAGTATACCATCTAAGACATGCAGTACGTCAGAGGTCCTGCCTTAAAATTATAAATTCTAGTTATCATTTTAACTTATTATTCATTATTTAACATTATACATGAATCTGTGATTACTGAATAAGATTAAAGTTAGTAGATTTCTAAATTACAGTGTTGGTATTTAGTTAGTTTGTAAGCTAAGCGTTGAACTAAAGCATAGTCAAGAAACAGGGACTGTTGCTGCAGATGAGATGAGTTAGGAAGTACACAGGAAGTTCCTTCCTGACTCTGGTTCCCTCTCTCCCAGTCACCGCAAGTGTTTTCCTTCCTGACTCTGGTTCCTTCTCCTCTCCCTGTCCCTGCTAGCCTTTTTCTGTTGGTGATAGGAATGTAACCCAGGGCCTTGGGCACGTTAGGCCAAGCCCTCTGTCATGCAGCTGTATTCTCTGCCCTGCATCTTTATTTTGTTTTTTAAAGGCCAGGTATGGCTCCCTGGCTCCTCCTACTCTACTTCGTCCTTAACTACAGGCTTTGCCCATGCTCCGTCTTCCCCAATGAGGGCAAATTGCCACAGCCTCCTTATTTTCATGTTTTGTAGTAACTTCTAGTACCTTGTCTTTATTTCTGAAGCAAATGATAGTGTCGACCACTTGGCGTCTCTCCTAAGGTCCCTGTGCTGTGGGCTTCCTGCTGCACACATCTCTCCTTCCTGAGGTGTCTGCAGCCTGTCAGGAGGAGTACAGATGTTAGACTTTAGTAATAGCTTGGTGGCTATCCCACCTAAATTGGATATGACAAGCAGTTTATATAAAGGAGCTGTTTATGTTGTCTTAAAAATTGATTTCATTCCTTATCTTGGCTTTGAAAATAATTTTTTCTCTATGCTCTTAATTTGACATGAATTTGCATTTTGTTTGATGTAGCTTCAATTAAGGTTGCATAGAGTATCTCAGTCGAAATAACTGTTACAGAAATTTATGTTGGGACTTTAAATAACATTTAATATTTTCCTTAAGAGTGATTGGATTAGAAATCAGTGAATTTTGCTTTATGTGTTTATATCTGTTTCTGTTACCACAGATGTTTTATTATATTGGTAATCAGTTCTCAGTGTGAAAATGTCTGTTTTTCCATCGAAAGCTTTGTATTAACCACTGAAGTCCTTTCTTTGTGAGAGTTTCTTCCAGTGGAGCACTTGGAAGAGCTGGGATCAGTCACTCTGACTTCACACCTGAGAATTCTCCCAGTAGTTCTCACCATGTGAGTGTCTCTCCTTTAAAGGCTGAAACAGTGCCGGCTTTATGAAAAACTAGTTTATTCTAGAGCCAGCTAGAAGACTTACACCAAAATCAGGGGCTCACACCATTGGGGCTCAATAAGTCAGGCACTGGAGTTGGGAAGGCAGTGGTAAGCGTGTTTGTAAACTTCGGGTTTCTGACCGTTAATTTGAGTTTCCTTTCTTTCTGAAAGGCCCGTGTTTGTAGAGCTTAGCCTGTCAGCACTCCCCGGTGTCAATTGTCAGGTCATGTTTAGCGTGTGGAGATATATTAATCTGCTGCAGCCAGCACAGTAAGAGGCTGGGATGAATAGAAGGCTCAAGCAGATGAAGAGGGATTAACCGTGTGTTTTGAACAAACTCTTCAATCACAGAAGCAGTGATTTTACAAAGGATTAGCTGCTGCTTTTACCAATATTGATTACTGATTTGCTACTCAGAATGGAGATGACATAACTTGAGCAGTTGCTGTGGAGTGTGCTGTGTGAAGTGGACATCATTCATATTAATGGATTTGTCACAGGCATAATAGAAACAGACAGATTTATTACCACAGCAGTTGCTAGAACTGTTATGCTTAAGAGTGTGTCAGCATATCTATTAAAAGTTCAGGACTTTAGAAGTTTATGGCCTGGCTATAAAATTCATTTCCCAGATGGAATTTGGAATACCAGTTAAAGCCTGGCACAATTTTTAATGCATATTCACATGAGTTTGAAGACATTTAAGTTGAGACAGAGTGAAAAACCATAGATCATTTTGTTGTTTGTGTAAAAAGAGTTGAATACCTTTTCTCCAAAATGCTTGAGACTAAGAAATGTTTCCACTTTCTTTTCTTTTAGATTTTGCAATATTTGTACATAAGTAATGAGCTATTTTGGGACTTGGACTCAGGTCCAAACATGAAATGGTTTCAGTTTCATATACACCTTATACACATAACCCAAGGGCAATTGTATGCAGTGTCTACCACAGCTGTGTTTCGATGGCAGGGTGGAACTTTCCACATGTGGTATCGTAGCACCCAGAAGTTTGGAATTTGTAGCATTTTAGAGCTCAGATTTTCAGATTAGGAATGTTCAACCCAAGTCAACAAATTTAAATTCACTTTATTTTCAGAAAAAAATTTAAAAACACTAAAAGGTATCATGGCACATTTGTATGGAAATGCCAGAATGAAGCCCATTACTTTCATGTCACTTAAAAATTAATAAAAATAAAACAAAAATTTAAAAATAGATAAAATAACTCTAAAATTCACTAGTAAGAATTATCTTTCCGAAAAGAATATATTCTTTAGTCTTTTAAAGAGAACAGGGGGGCTGGAGAGATGGCTCAGTGGTTAAGAGCACTAACTGCTCTTTCAGATGACCCGAGTTCAATTCTCAGCACCCACATGGCAGTTAGCAACTGCCTGTAACTCCAAGGTCTGACACCCTCAAACAGACATACATATAGGCAAAATAACAATGCACATAAAATAAAAATAAATAAATTATATAAAAAAAAGAGAACAGGTATTTTGTTTTGCCTCAGATATTTTTATTATTACAGTCGGAAAAGTTTTAGAGAGTTGAGATTTGTCTTCAGGGGCAAGCTGGGCAGTTTCTATTAATTGTAGTAGGAAGGGGGGTGCTCCTCAGGAATGGTAAAGAAGTCTCACCTTCCGGGCACAGTGCAACTTGTGTGGATGTGTGAGATGTGGATTAAATAAGGACAGCTGGCTCTGTGTACATTCTCCCAGAGCAGGCTGATTGTTTTCAGGCTGTGTTATTGTACTATGAACCTGCACCTGTATTGTCAAATCTCCTACATTTCTTGGTGTAGTTGTCTGGTTATGGTTTTAATAATTAAGATTACTTAAGATACTAATTTTATTTTCTATTTAAAAAATGTGTTATGTAGAAATACGTAATTCATGATTCTAATAAAGAGAATGTTTTTACCTTTCCCCAACAGCCTACTTCCTAGATTTAAGAACTGCGAACAGTTCTGGGTGTGCTTTTCCTGCATTGTATGAATACATAAAATACAGAACCCGTATTTCAAATTGAAAAGTGTGTATCAGTTTGTGTATTCTGTTGCTGTGTTTATCTCTCAAGCATTAGGGATATGCCTGTATAGTATAGATCTTTCTTTTTTTTTTTTTTTTTTTTTTTTCGAGACAGGGTTTCTCTGTGTAGCTTTGCGCCTTTCCTGGAACTCACTTGGTAGTCCAGGCTGGCCTCGAACTCACAGAGATCCGCCTGGCTCTGCCTCCCGAGTGCTGGGATTAAAGGCGTGCGCCACCACCGCCCGGCAGTATAGATCTTTCTATATTATATTTCTCTAGTTCTGCTTTATTTTAAATGCCTATACATTTAAAATAAATATCACTTTCTCTAGACAGGCATTTTCATTTATTTTTCCTGCCACAGATAGTGTTTCTCTTGTGGCACATATTAGGTACTGTGGTTTATTTTGTAGGGTAGGTTTTTAGTTGAGTTCTTAGGATTCTTGTCCACAGGACCTCATGAAGGTACAGTCAATTCTCACTCTGTCCACTGTTGATAGTGCTTGCTAGCCCCATAAGTTAAATGGTGGAATTCCATGGTAGTGTTTAGTTGGAGAGATACTTGACTGCCCATTGAGCGCTATCTAGCAAACCCTGCCCCAGATGCTAACCCGAAGGCAGTTGTGATTTCTGAACTTCTGGAGTAAACTCAGCAGTAAAGGTGGGAGTCCTGGGGCAGGATAGCAAGTCATTACATTGGCTCTGTTCTCATTCTGAATTGCTTCAGATTTTTAACCTATTTTTCTGTTGATCTGTTTATCTTTTTCTTAAGTATCTGCAAGAATTCATGTGGCATCTATGCAAATATTTTCCCCCATAAACATTATATGAAAGAGTCATCATTTGATAAACTAATGCTTTTACCAGTTACTCATATGTGTTATTATAATATCATACCCGTTTTCTTAGATTGGTAACAGATAAGTGAACCAAATATTAAATTGCCATAGCAGCATCTGCTGAAGAATTTGTGAGGTTCTTTTTAAAAACTTTTTAACATTTTCAGTGTTCGTTAGAACTTGGTTGTGTGAAATTTTTTAAAATTTCATTTTATGTGCATTGGTGTGAAGGTGTCAGATCTCATGGAACTGGAATTACAGACAGTTGTGAGCTGCCAAGAGGGTTCTGGGAATTGAGCCCGGGTCCCCTGGAAGAGCAGCCAGTGCTCTTAACTGCTGAGCCATCTCTCCAGCCCCAGTTGTGTGAAATTTAAGACTGCTTAGGTGAAAACTTAATTCAACTAATTGATTTAATTAATTAATGACTTATCTTAATATTAAGAAAGTGGAGAATGTATTATTTATATAAATTTATATAACTTCTATTTTCATTGAGAGTATGCATTGTGGTCCATATAGACATGATTTAATTACAGCCAAATTCTTGGAAAAATATATAATAGAATATTGTATCTATCACTGTTTTTAGTTGATTTGGAGTAAGTCATGGTCCGTATTTGCTCAGGGGATTTTAGTGAGTGCATATTCTTTGGCTTTTTGAGAGATTTGTGAGCGGTGAATAGTCAGAGTTGACTCTGCCGCCTCCTCCAGTGTTTTCCCAGAGGAGCCCCAGAGCATGATGTTCAAGTGAGGCTGACCGCCACTGTTTACATGAAGCCACATTGTTGTCTCCTGGCACATTAGCAAATACTGCTGCTCTCCAAGGTGTTAGCTTTGGCATTGTTGTTTTAGCTAAAAAGTTAACCCTTTGTGCTGAAGTTGTTCTGGTCTGACAACTCTTAACCAGGAGAAGAGATCACAGTGGTGGCCCTGTCACCTCTGGGAGCCCTGAGGGAAGATAGTCCACACAGTAGACACATCATCATTGCTTTCTTACATCTTCCTGGGGATAAATACCAGTGCCTGCATTTGGCATCTGATATGCATATCGTGAATACTCAGTTTCAAGAAAACGACAAAATTAGTTGACTAAAAACGGGTACTTTTCAGGCTGTCTTCTGTTTCAGTTTCTTTTTCTTGTAGTTCTTGCTTCATGTTGGTGACTGAAAAGTTTAAACGTGATTGGAGCTGGGCGTGGTGGTACACATCTGTAATCCCAGGACTTTGCAGGCTGAGGCAGGAGGATCTGGACTTTGAGGCCTCAAACTTGGGCTTGGGTCAGGGTGGGGTACGTTGTTGGATCCATTCGGAAACTAGAGCAAAGTGCACAGCTGCGTTGGAGCGTTTCTCACTTTAAAGTCCTTAAGGTGGCAGAAAAGTGTCACCATGGCCTCTTGGCTTGTCCATCTGCCTGTCCTCCAGCTGTTTCATTCTGGTCCCTTCTGAATTTCATGGCTTCGCCAGTTCAGTAGCACCTAGTCACGAACAGCTCAAAGAAAGGACTGGAACTGCATCCCTTATCCCACCACGGTGTCTGGTGCATTTCGGGTGTTCAAAAGTGTTTGATTAGTGAGTTAGTAATTCTGCATATTATCTATATGTGTTACATATTATCTATATGTATTTATTTGTATCTGTACATACATTACATGTATATATGTATAATTTTTTATTATGTCAGTCTCTCAGACCATTGTTGAAAGATGTACTAAAGACTTTTAAAATTATTCTTCTTACTCAAAGCTAATCTGTAAAATTTACCCCCTGCATCATTAATTCAATGTTCTTTCAATTTTGTGTTGAATGTTTATAGAACATTTTCTACAAATCCCATAAACAAGTTTTTAAAAGATGTGTTTTTTTCATTATGTCAGTACATCAGTGAATGGGTATGTGCGTGTGGGTGCGGGGGCTCTCACAGGCTAAAGGTGTCAGCTCCCTGGAGCTAGAGCTGCAGGCGGTGATGAGCTGCCCCCAGCAGGGTGCAGGGGACTGAATTAGGGTCCTCTGCAAGAGCAGTACATGTTCCTAACTGCTGAACAGGTATTCCATGGTAGTCCCTCATGTGGCTGCTAACAGGTATTCCACAGTTAGTCCCACGTGTGGCTGCTAACACATATTCCTTTTAAAGGCAAGGCTAGAATGAGAAGTAAGCTTATGCTGGGCTTTTATTTCCAGGTTCTAGAAAAACACGCTGAAAGCATCTGCTCTAACAGTGAGGGTTTAGTTAGTATTCTCTGGTAATACACTGTTCCGTGGCTAGTAATACTTCATACTTCTTCCAGTTACGTAACCCCACGGAAAGGATTTGACATTCGATCAGTCTCAGGAAAATGTGCTATGCATCTGTTCAGATGAAGCAGACATAGGCTTCAGAGTTGGACAGGCTAACTAAATATGCTTGCTCATACTTGTAATTCTAGTGCTAAGGAGGCTGAGACAGGAGGATTCGCATGATTTCAAGGACAGTCACTGCTTCTAGACCAGCCTAGGCCACCAAATGAGGCCCTGTCTCAAAAAACAAAACAGGTTGTTGGTGGCTTATGCCTTTAATTCTAGCACTCAAAAGGCAGAGGCGAGTTCCAGGCTAGTGAAACCTTGTCTCAGAACGGAACAAAAATCACTCACAAATTTTATGAGCTAAGGTTGACATGGTTGTTAAAGGCTTTTGACCAATTGCTGATTTGTTTTGTATTAAGATAATAGCCATCCAAGCTTATTGTCCTGTGAGGGCACTGAAAATTATAAATGTAAAGTAAATGTGAATTTACAAGTGAACATGCATCCACTGTACCCCTGCATTGGCTGGTGGTTAGAGAGTATGGCTTTTGACTTAAGCAGCACTCTTAGAGGATTGTCTGGCTTCCTGCAGGGAACATGCTAGCTTCTGCTTGGGATGCAGTGCTTACTAAAAGTTAGACAAGGCCAATGGTGTTTGCAGCATGGTCTGGACAAAGTGCAAGATGCCAGCCATGATCTGCTGTAGTCTTACTCTTGAGTTTAATAAAGCTGTTTGGGAGGAGCTACATGCCTGGGCTGCCTGGGGTTTCTACTCCGTAGTTGTTTTTTTTTTTAACTGAATTTTGCTTTGGTATTAGTTGTTGGTCGGATATGAATGATGTTATATAAAACAGTCCTTTGAAATATTTGTTTTATATACTGTGAAAATGCTGCTGAGGACATTGAAAACACATGGAGAAATTCCTTTCTCATTTCGGTACCAGGAACCAGTTGTGTATCCTTAGATGGTTACCTTATGGGCAGAGGCTCAGAAAACTTGTATTTCCTGCTTCATGTTGATGACTAAAGCTTAGGGCTGAATTTTGGCCTTTTTCTGATAAATATAGATGACATTTGTAGTTTCAGTTCATTTTGATCTGGTGTTTGATAATTAAGGTAATTAAGCCAGAAAACTACAAGAAGAATATATACATTTCCCTCTACTGTTCACCCGGATTCCATAACTTTAACATTTCTCTATGTAATGATTTGCTCCCTGCCCCACCCCTTCCACATCTGTTTGCCCTCCTAAATGTGTCATGTACTGATGGCTACAGAATACTTTGTTTGTGTATGGAAGTAAAATACTACTGAACTAATATTAAAAATAACCAAGGATGCATGAATTTCATACCCATATTGGTCAAAGAGAATTATGTGAGGTCCTTTTGTTACGTGAAAAGACTGTGCATTATGTGTGTGGAAAAAGAGAGGGCAGGAAAAACACACATAAACCTCTGGTGGGTTTTTTTATTTGTTTGTTTGTTTGTTTTAATTTGTTTTTCCAAGACAGTGTTTCTCTGTGTAACAGCCCTGGCTGACCTGGAACTCACTTTGTAGACTAGGCTAGCCTCAAACTCACAGAGATCCACCTGCCTCGGCCTTCCGAGTGCAGAGATTAAAGGCGTGCACCACCCAGCCCGGCTTTATTATTATTATTTTAAGGAAGATGCTTCAAGTCAACAGAATTGCTTTGAATAGCAAAAGAGGGGAAATGCCACAGAGGGGTTGCCCTTTTAGGGGAGCAGGTAGTGAATGGCTGAGCATGACAATAATCAGGACTGGTTTGCTCTAATAATCAAGTCCACTTTCCAAGTGATCAGAGTAGAGCTGTGAATAGACTCCTAACTGAGCCCTGTTTTACTTTTTATAAAATAATTTCATGCTTGATTATTTTAAAACTACATATTTATTTTTACTTAAAAAAAAAAACAAGCTAACAAACTTACTGTAACCACCTCTTAATCCTGAGATTGATTTGGAAATCGCAAATAGGATGACAGCTGTTTTTGTACCAGTTCTCTTTCTTTAAAGCAAATCCAAAACCATAAACTGTACTATGCTTGATTGGTATAACTCTGTACTTTGCTGTCTCTGGTCCTACCAACCCAAACCTGTATGTGTACATAATAGGAAAAATAAATGAATAAAACAAATTCTTAAAACGTTAGAAATTATAAAAGTTACTAATTTTCTTAGATTTTAAAGTTTTATAACTTAAAACACAAACATGAAATAGTTGTAAAAATAAACGAATCATCCCATGGCCTATATGAAAATAAAGCATGGGCAAATAGAAAGGACGAGGAATTAAGTCCAAATTGTGTATAATTTCTTCTAATCAGTTTGCCAGAGGGATCTGCATACAGAAAAACCTCTTTTCCATCCAAAAATACAAGTTTTCTCTTTACTGATTTGCTTATGTTTATGTATTTCTAAACTAATATGGAAGTTTTTAAAAAGATATGCATCTTAGTTACTTTTCTATTGCTGTGATAAGATACCATGACCAAGGCAACATATAGAAGAGTTTATTTGAGGCGTACAGTTTCAGAGGGTTAGAGTCCATGACCATCATAGCAGGGAGCATGGCAGCAGGCAGGCATGGTGCCGGAGCATAGCTGAGAGCTCATATCTTGCGACACAACCATAAGGTAGAGATAGCTAATTGGGAATGGATGGGCTTTTCAAACCTCCAGGCCCACTCCCAGTAAGTCACCTTCTCCACAAGGCCATACCTCCAAATCCTTCCCAAACAGTTTCACCAACTGTGGACCAAATATTCAAATATATGAGCCTATGGGGACCATTCTCATTCATATGCTCAGGGAGCAAAACTGCCCTAATATCTTAAAGAAGATGGAACAGATACTCTAGGATCTTATGTGCATGACAAATTACAAGTATCCTACTGTTAAGGCATGGATGTTAGATAGTCATGATTCCTTTAATGTCATGGAGTAATGACACCTTCTGTAGATGACATTCTTTTATTACACCAATGGTAGAACATAGCATTTCAGAAAATAGGTTTTATAAGCTTTGCAAGATAGACTTGACATCCTGGCTATACTTGCTGTGACTTTGATTTCCTGTTGGTAACAGAACTAATGTTGCGATTGTGGTTGAATGAAATGAGATGATGACAATGTTGTGCTTAGTTTGTGGTCAAGCCTCAATAAATGTTAGTTGTAGTTTCTGCTTCAGTGAACCATGCTGCTATTTGTCATCATGCTATTGATAGTGGGCTGTTGTTTTTAATGAGTGAATTTTGTAATATGGAGATGTGGAGAAGGTTGTGTTTGATGTAGAATAGCATGTTATGCTTTGACTTTTATACATGAACAGCTGGCCTTTAAAATAGCTTTGACAGTTTTTCAGTGAAGTTGAATTTTATTTTCATATTGTCTACTTTAGGTAAAATTCAGGAGAAGGTACATAATGCACACTAATAAATAATTGGCTAATAAGTTAATTGAGATATGGTTTCATTTCTCCTAATCTGTATAGTAAGGGACTTTTTTTTTCCTGTAGCAGTTGTTTCTCTTACTGATATCTGTAGATGGAATGGAAATAAAAGTGCTTAGCTTTCCGCCCAGCATGGTGATTGTAGCGCGTTGGTTCTAGCCTCTTCTACATAACCTATTCCAAGCCAGCCTGGGTTAGACCCTATCTCAAAAAAAGTGTTTAATTTTTAAGTTTTTATTCTAAGTGGTTTATCACTTCAATTTTTGCTGTAGTTGTTCTTTTTTTTTAAGTGAAGAACAATGGATTTATGGTAAATAAGCTATTTACAAATAATGATAATACCCAGCCCTTTAAAGGGATTAGCTTATCTTATGTGTTATCTTTTTACATCCCTGTAATAATTCTCTGTAGTTTGCCCTAAAGATTTGAGAACAAAAGGTAGTGAGATCTACTACCTCGCTTCCTCACAAACTATTAACTAAGGCTCATGAACAGAGGGCCTGATGTTTTGACTAGGGTTCTAAGAGCACTCTCAGATCTGTGTCACCTTCAGTGTGGTAAAGAAGACAGACATTAAAATTCCCCCAATAATTGTATAAATGGAATTGTGTAACATTTAGAGTGCTTGTGGAAAGTTTTAGGATGTGGAAATATATTTGTAACTTAGGAAAAGTGTGTCTTCCATTTTAAACTTCTATATTTATTTATTTATTTATTTATTTATTTATTTATTTATTTATTTTTCGAGACAGGGTTTCTCTGTGTAGCTTTGCGCCTTTCCTGGAACTCACTTGGTAGCCCAGGCTGGCCTCGAACTCACAGAGATCCGCCTGGCTCTGCCTCCCTCCCGAGTGCTGGGATTAAAGGCGTGCGCCACCACCGCCTGGCTATATTTATTTATTTGTTTGTTTATTTATTTATATTGGTTTTTCAAGACATGATTTCTTTGTATAGGCTTGACTGTCATGGTACTCTCTCTGTAGACCAGGGTGGCCTTGAACTCACAGAGATCTGCCTACCTCTGCCTCCTAAGTGCTAGGTTAAAGGCATGCTCCACCATTGCCCAGCTTAAGTTTGTGTCTTATTTTCTTAATGCTTATACAGTGTTGGCTATTGAAAGGCTATTGTTTTCTGAATTCAGTTGTTTTTTTTTTTTTTTCATAGAGCAAATGGTTAAGATACAGGCGTGTAACGGGGCTGGAGAGATGGCTCAGTGGTTAAGAGCACTAACTGCTCTTCCAGAGGACCTGGGTTCAATTTCTAGCACCCACATGGTAGCTCACAACTGTCTGTAACTCCAGTTCCAGGGGATCTGACACCCTCACACAGACATACATGCAGGCAAAACACCAATGCACATAAAATAAAAATAAATAAATTATTAAAAGAAAAAATACAGGCATATAAAAGTTGCTCAGAATTTACTCCATGTAGAAGGTGAAATTTTATTTAGATACTTTCTGTAAAATGTAAAGCTCTATTACTAAAATGTAGCTTTTAGTTGACCAAAATAAAAGAACATAGAGGGTTCCTGATACCATGAACACTCAAAATAGTAGTTTTTGTCTCTGAAATGAACCTGCGGTTTATCTTTAAGTGTTTGATTCTGTATCATCATCCCTGAGAACAAATGAAAGATTTTTTTTTGCAGAATTTGCATAAATTACTAATTAGATTTTAAGGATAAAAATCGTATTTTAACTTCTGTAAGAAACAAGTTCCATCTATTACAAATATGTTATATTTAATGGTCTATTTTTTTCTTTTTTTTTTTTTTTTTTTTTTTTTTTTGGTTTTTTCGAGACAGGGTTTCTCTGTGTAGCTTTGCGCCTTTCCTGGAACTCGCTTTGGAGACCAGGCTGGCCTCGAACTCACAGAGATCCGCCTGGCTCTGCCTCCCGAGTGCTGGGATTAAAGGCGTGCGCCACCACCGCCCGGCTTAATGGTCTATTTTTAGGCCAAAAAAAATCAGAAATCTTACAGCAATCTTTAACATCTAAGTAAAAAGTTAATTTTTATGAGAGCGGGACAGCAATCCTATCTTGCATATTTGCTGAAACAGCACTCTTCAGTTGAGGTTCTGGTTAGACGCTTGAGCATCCTCTGAATTAAAAGAAGCGGTTCTAAGTGGGTAGAGACAGGCAGTGGAACCCAGTGGGCAGCGTGATTTGGCCTGTGACTTTTTGACAGCTGCTTTCATGGTTACTGATGAACATACTTTATTTCAGATTTTTCTTAATTATTCGGGACTCTTGCCATTTGAATTTTATGTATTTTGGTAGATATCCATGAAAATTAATAGTAGCTACAAACAACTATGTAGCGTAAGATAGACACTTTTGACTGGCCCTGAGCAAATGCTTAATCACTTGGCTCATATTCATGAGCATTTCTGCATACATTAGCTATAGCATGGATGACTGTTGTCTTCTTTGGTCCCAAACAGGCTGATTGGGGGTATAATAGAATTCTCATGAGGCTATTGGAATTTTCATTTCATGAGGTAGAGTTAATAAAGGCAAACTGGAATTACCCTAAGGGCAGTCAGTTTTTGCTTTGTGGCTTTCACAGTGCCAGATGGCAGCCATTCTACCTGGGAATTCTGTGGTTCTAAGAACTGAAAAGGGACCAGTCTAAGCTGGGTTGTGAGCTGCTCCTGCACCCTTCCCCATTGTTCAGTTCAGGAAGTTAGCACAGTAGCCTCTCCAGCCGCCATCACTGGTGTACGAACAGCTCATCCCTCCCAGAGAAGAAACAGTGGTAAGAAAGCGGGCTCTGTGGAGGGATCGTGCGAAACCTTTCAGTCACCAGGTATTCTCTTAGAGGCTACTGTTTGATATGTCCATTGAGTATGTGATAGCTTTCTGTTTGCTACCCAAAACATGGTCAGATGATTTCAGAGTCCAAATTACCCATGTAGAGTATAAAAATTAATTTATATGCTTACTTTATTTTACAGACATTTCAGGCTAAGATTTGATTTAGAAATTAAGCCTTTGCAATGATATAAGGCAGTTCTTTCTGTGTTAGCTGTAAGAGAAATCACTAATTGCTCTATCTAGAAGAAAATGTGGGAGGAAGAGTTTGCACATTCCACATTTTGGATCAGTCCTCGTTAAAGCACAACAACTACATGGGTATGGGTGTATTCTTGAGTCTTAGAATTGAGACGGCTTTAGAGTTGATTTGACTGAGTGTTTTCATGCTTTAGATGAGGACACTTCAGTCTCCGAGAGGCTAAGCGGCTCGTGTCGGTCATAGATTTGCAGAAGCAGGGTGTCTTTTTAGGATCTCTTTATTTTATTGTGTGTCTGTTTGCCTGTGTGTATGTCCATGCACTGTGTGCATGCCTGCTGCCCACAGAGATCAGAAGAGGATGGCGGGTACTCTGGAACTGGAGTTACCTAGGGTTGTGAGCACTTCTGAGTCCATTTCTTAAGAAAAGTTAGACAAGTATTCGTGAATGGATGAGTAGGAAAGTGTTCTCAAAGTGGAATAAGGTGGTAGTCTCCAAAAGTGAAGCCTTATATGATGTGCATCAAATATCAAACAAGCATTAAGTGAATATTTGTTCTTAAAATGAGTAAATTTACCAAATGACCAGGCCTGTTTTCAGACTCGTCATGGGAATGTAGAAGAGATAAGGGAAGCACTCTCTCCCTCAGTTTGTGGACTTACACTAAGTGTGAAAGTGAAGAATTGAAAAGGATTTGGATACGATCTTATTGTACAAGTCTTCCACTTAGATTTATTTCAAGCTTTGTGGTTGTTTTGTTTTAGTTTTTGTTTGTTTGTTTTTGCTATCCAGAATGACACTGTTTCCCTGACTTCTTTCCCGGTATGCTTGCTGTTGGTATATAGGAAGGTTACTGATTTTTGTGTGTTAATTTTGTATCCCGCTACTTCGCTGAATATGTTTATCAGCTGTAGGGGTATTCTGGTGGAGTATTTTATGTGTAGAACCATATCTCCTATAAATACAGATCCTTTGACTTCTTCCTTTCCTATTTGTGCCCCGTTACCTCGCTCTACTGTTCTTACTGCTCTAACTAGGACTTCAAGCACCGTACTGAATAGGAGAGGAAAGAGGAAACCTCCTTGTCTTGTTCCCAATTTTAGTGGAAATACTTTGGGATTTTTCTCTGTTTGGCAAGATGCTGTCTGTGGGTTCTTATTGTGTATTGACCTTATTATGTTGAGAAATGTCCCCTGGTTCCCTAGATTCTTGGTACTTTTATCATGAAGAGATGTTGAATTTTGTCAGAAGCCTTTTTCTGAATCTAATGAGATGATCATGTGGTTTCTGTCCTTGAATCTATGTGGTGGATTACATTCATTGATTTACATATATTGAACCGTCCCTGCATCTCTGGGGTAAAGCTTACTTGATCATGGTGGATAATCTTTGTAATGTGCTCTTGAATTAGGCTTAAGAGAATTTTTTTCATCTATGTTCAACAGAGAGATTGACCTATAATTTTCTTTTTTTTTGTTTTCATTTTTACTAAAATGAAAAGGTGTTTTCCAGACATGACAGGACAGTGCTTATATGAACTCACCAGTGGCTGTGACAGTATGCCAAGACCTGCCTGAGCTCAAGCCAGACAGAATTCTCCGTGGGAGATTGGGTGGGGTAGTGGACACAAAACCCCACTCCTAGCTGAGGAACTGTTGACAGTGGATAGCTGCTGGGATAGGGAGAGTCAGCTTTCTTTAAGGTGTGGCTCCTGGTTGGTCAGCCATGCTCCAGGGCAGACCCCACACCCAGGAGTATTTGGGCAGCACAAATTTGTTAAAAAAACAAAACAAAAAGGAGGTGTGTGTTGATCTGGAAGGACATAGGAAGGTGGTGAATATGATCATATATATTGTATGAAATTCTCAAGCATTAATAAAAATAGTATTTTAATAAAAGGTTTGGATTAGCCCATAGGTACTTTGTTAGCGTTGGTGGGGGCAGTTGATTGATGAGGAGTTTATCCTTAACTTTTGCATTTCAAGGAAAATAATCTCATCCTGTGGTGACAGTATTTGACTAGACCAAGATTTGACTCAGTGAAAGAGCACATGAGCCAAGAACAGACTAAAAAATCTCTCTCCTTTCTTTTCCAATATAAACAGGAATTTTTAATGGTATGAAAGTGGTGGGAAGATTGTGCTAGCTGAAAGGTTTAGTGTTCATGTCGGAGACTATATAAATGCCAAGCAATAAAACGAAAATTGTAGGCAGCAAAGGAGGCGCTCAGAAACTTAGCAGGAATTGCATGAAGTCAAGATTGAACAACTATAAAAATGTGAACAATGAGGCCCATAATAGCATAATGACTTGTTAATGGTAAAATAGTGAAAGGGGTTTTAGGTTCCTCACGAGTCTAGTATTTAAATTGGCCACCAACCTTCTCATAAAAATATGAGAAGGAAATGAATCCGAGATGTCTGTTGTGAAAGGTCTTTGAGTCCCTCTGATCCCTTGATACCTGTTCATACAAGAGAAGAAACTGAGTGAGAAGCTAATGTAGAACTAAGGAGTCAGAACTTGTGTTGATTTTTTTTTAAAGATTTATTTATTTATTATGTATACAGAAGAGGGCACCAGATCTCATTACAGATGGTTGTGAGCCACCATGTGGTTGCTGGGAATTGAACTCAGGACCCCTGGAAGAGCAGTCAGTGCTTTTAACCTCTGAGCCATCTCTCCAGCCCCCCTTGTGTTGATTTTTAATTCATATTTCAAGCTTTTTAAAAATTGCTGTGATCCAGGATAGACTCTTGATCCTGTTGACGGTAAGCTGTGCTGAAGGATGAGGATACAAAGTGACCTGTTTGCTCTGCAGCATGTTTGGTACAGCCTTACTACCATCAGCTGTACACCACCCACATGGGGCTTATGTCATTTGTAATCCAGTTCCAGGGGGGTCCCACACTGTCCTCTGTCCTTCAGTGTGATTGTGCACATATGGTGCATAGACATACATGGAGGCAGAATACTCATACACATAAAATTTAAAAACATTATAAAGTATTTCCCTTCAGAATAACTTGTTTTCCGCTTGAAATTTGGAGGACATCTAAATTTTTATTGTGCTTATTTGTGTGTGTGTGCATGTGTCCACACACCCTGTGGAGGTCAGAGAACAACCCACAAGAGCTGGTTCTTTCCTCCCACTTTGTGTCTCCTGAGAATCAAACTCAGGTCATCAGGCTTGGTAACAAACACCTTTACCTGCTGAGCAGTCTCAGTGGCCCCAGAGAACATTTATTTTGTGTTACGATAAGATATTTGCCCAATGGAAGTGCAAAGACTGTGGTACTGCTACTCAGTGAGATGCAGGTATTCCACAATACCTTAGTTAACTTAATGGTTGACCCAACTTGTTGTCCCCTTAGATATAATTTCTGTATGATGTTTTAAAAATTATTTATTTATTTATTTATTCATCTGTCGACTGTCTGTCTGTCTGTCTGTCTATCTAGTTATCACTCTTGTAAAGAGCTGGGGAAATTTCCAAGACACCAGTAAAGTTACTGAACGACCTGTCACATATTCCCATGAGTTTCTAACTGACTTTAACTTACAGCTTAATCTTTAAGTTTTTCATAGAAATCTACTGTTTGTTAATGCTACTTCTGATGATCTAGTCTTAGACTCGTAAATGCCTTATATAAAAACCTAAAGCATAAAGCAGACTCATACCCTCTTGATTTAGGGTTTCTCTGTAAATTCAGATGGGGGAGAGAGAATTTGATGTGGACTCAGAAACAAATACTGTATTTCATTTTGGGGAAAAATCGCTTTGTTTCAGTTTATGGTAGTAAGAATAGACAGGTAAGAGTTGATGGCATTTAAATTATTGAAGAGCCAATCCAATAGAAATGTAAAGATGCATCTGTGGTTCATTTGAAATTCCTCACCTCTCTAGCTGGGATTTGTTGTGTTTATTTGCTATAGTTCTGTGTTTATTGAATAGAGATTGAAAGTATCACCCTTTTGAGATAACTCAGCTGCAGAATATACTGCATTTGTATTTAGGAACAAGAATTTTTTTTTTTAACCCAAGATTTACAAGAGGAAAGAAGGGAGCCTATGGGATGGATTTGAAGTAAGGTTGCCAGATCTGATTTGAGTAATTGCAGCAATTAAAGGTACACTGAAGTAATGAGATGAGGTCAGCATGGCTTCTCCAAAGTGAATTACCACTGTTTTTTCTTTCTCTCGCTTCCTGCAGGAAACCAGTTTCCTCCCATTGCAGCCCAGGATCTTCCTTTTGTCCTAAAGGCCGGCTACCTGGAAAAACGCAGAAAAGGTGAGCCATAGGGCTAATGACAACATGAAAGCTGGTTTTTTTCCATCCTAAGATAAAATGTATTTGTGGCATACTCATGGAAGCAGTGTTCTATTTAGGCAGTTAAAGGATGAAGAAAATGTGGGTGACCTTATCCAAACATGAAACGCCACTTTGGTTTTACCTAGTTTTTACTAGCAAAGCATTAGGTCTGGCTTTCAGTGCAACCCGGGGTGTTTGTAAGTGATTCAAGAGCAGTGTCCTACGTCTTCTGGGAAAGCTTCAGGCCACGACTGTCTTCTCAAGGCTGGAGTTTCTCACCATTAGCACACACTGGCCTGCTGTGGTTCAGAACAGCCTGGCATCTCATCTGCTGTTACTCATTTCAGCGTCCCCTCTCCACTGGCCTTGGTTACTGTGCCTTGGCCAGCTGGTCTCCTTTCAGCACCAAAATAAAAGGAAATCTGGGGGTGGTGCTGTGATATGGGGAGTGGAAAGCAGGGGGACTCTTTATGACCATCAGCTTTCCTTAGCTGTCACTGCGGACCTTCGGATTATATTCCACTTGTACTTTTTTTTAAAAAATCTTTTTAAGCTGAAAGAGGCAGTAGAGATGATCCAAGTCACTCCTCCCCTCCCCCTTTCCCTTTCATGACAAATTGGAGAAAATCAGACCTCATGGGTCAGCTATTTCGAGAATGTGTAGTCAGATGCCTTTGGAGACTGTCTATGTAGGGAGAGTTTGGTGGCCAGACAGTTGAAAGAGTCATAAGTGTGGTGGCCCCATCTCTACTGGACTTTATCCGTTGCTGCTGCTTGTCTGTTGGGATGGGAAGTATGGATTAACGTCAGAGGTAAAGGGAAGCTCAGAAAGTGTATTAGCTGACCTGCCCTGTGTGGTAAGGAAATGGCATTATGTAAGTCATGTCTAGTATCTCACCTGCGCTTCTCCTGCTTTTTTGCAGATCACAGCTTCCTGGGGTTTGAATGGCAGAAACGGTGGTGTGCTCTCAGCAAAACAGTGTTCTATTATTATGGGAGTGATAAAGGTAGTATTGGTATTTACTGCATCAGTTTCCTTTGCACGAGTTTGCGACCGTTTTCCTGCAGAGTGAACGGAAGGCAAAATAGAAAAAGAACTGAGAAGTTTTGAGAACTGTAACCTAAGATTAATTTATAATTATCTTTCATTATTTGACAAATGCTGTGGATTCTGGACTGCCCTAAAACATAACACACTTGTGTTTTTATGAATTATAAAAGAAAGTAAAATCATTTTCGCTCTTATGGCTTTTCACCTTAGTAAATATTTGTCATCTGGGCTACAGTTGTAGAACTTGAGAAAAATGAGGACCGTGATGATATGAGATAAAAATTTTTGAAGACAGGAAAAGTAGTATATATTTTTCATATAAAATTTAATGGCTACAGTACTTCCTAGCCTGACTTTACAGATGCCAGCAGCAAAAGCAGACGTGCATTGAGTTTGCTATATTCCAGACCCTGTCTAAGCAGTTTATCTATCTACCTAAGCAAGCCAACCAGGATAACTTGTTTAACACACAACACTTCTATGAAGTAGGCTCATTATAGCCTATTTGTTTACTGACAATGTTTTTATTAACATATATCAATTGTACATAATTGCCACAACCCATGTGGCTTAAGTAACAGTTTTGTCAATTTCCCGTGGGTCTGAGGTCTTGGTCCTTGGCATGGCTATGCACATGTCAACAGTTCACATTTATTCAGGACTTCACTCAGGGCGTCCTCCATTCCCTATACATAACAGCTTTCACCGGGACATTTTCATTTGTGTACATGATGCGTGGGATCGCATTCCCTTTTCTTCTCCTCCTCTCCCCTCCCCTCCCCTCCTCTCCCCTCCCCTCTCCTCCCCTCCCCTCCCGTCCCCTTCCCTCTCCTTCCCTCCCCTTCCCGTCCCCTCTCCTTCCCTCCCCTTCCCGTCCCCTCTCCTCCCCTCTCCTCCTCTCCCCTCTCCCCTCCCCTTCTTCTTCCCTTACTTTCCTCCCCTTCTTTCTCCACTTCTTCTTTCCTCCTCCTCTTCTTCCTTTTTCTCCTCCTCTTCTTCTTCCCCTTCCTTCTAACCCTTCTTTTTCCTCCTCTTCCTCCTCCTCCTCTTCTTCTTCCTCCTCTTCATCTTCTTCTCCTTCCTTCTTCCTCTTCCTCTTTCTCTTCTTCCCCTCCTTCCCCTCCTCCTCCTCCTCCTCCTCCTCCTCCTCCTCCTTCTCCCCCCTCTTTCCCCTTCTTGTTCCCCCTCTTCCCCTTCTTCCCCTCCCCAAGTTTCATTAGGTTACAGCAGCAAGGGCACCTTACCAGGGGCTGCACCCCTGAAGAAAGTGTCCCTCCCTCTCCCATCAACCATTAACTGCATATGAGTCTTCAGGAAGCAGGGCGCCGTGGCCCCTCCTCAGCTCTGGACATGACCATGGGCCCAGCCTTGTGCAGTTATCCCAGTTATTTTAATGTTAGGAAAACAAAGGATAATGTCCATTCTCAGAGTGGTAAAAGGCAGGCCTGGAATTTGTTTACATTTCAGCTTGTGACCACTATAGACCTGTGTTAACTTTCATACTCTACAACTTCATACTTCATTAGTATTAGTTAATAAACTTCATTTATTAACTAATGCACAATTTTAGTAATAGTTCACATAATTTTAGCTTTCTTATTTGAATAAGTGAAGCTGCAAAATAATGAAATTATATATATCTATATATATTTACACACACACACACATTCCTAGTTTTCCTTTTTTCCAAGGGAGAGCAGATCAGAAGATGGATATTCTAAAGTAGAAGCCATTGCTTATAGAGATAAGCAATAGCCTAGATGATAGATTTGATTAAAATGTATTATGAAATCATTATTTTATACAATGAATATGCACTAATAAATTTTTTATAAATAGTGTATACACATATATATGCAAGTTTGTATGTATTTTACACAAAACAAAAAAAACAGTGAAAATTTTCTGAAATAAACATTCTGTCCTTAGAGAAAATAAGAAAGAAAGAAATAGGTAATGTTTATTGGAACAATATGCAGATAAAATTATTCTATTTCAGATAAACTTGACATTTTACGTAATACCAAAAGTTGGTCTCACCTTTTGCTGATTGGATTAATGACTTTGGAATGTAGTGGCCAGTCTGGATTCTGTCATTAGCATGTTGTCTGTAATGACGGCACCTGTGAAGTAGTCACAGTTTACAGCACTCGGACTTCTTCCTCCTGCTGTGAGCAAGTAGCTGAGTGTGTCAGCTGTAATCATCACAGGTCCTGATGTGTATTACCATTATATAAACTTGTACTATTACGAGTTTAGATAAAAATCTTACCATTTCTCAAAAAGCAAAAGTCCTTTTTCCATCAGAGTCAGAGGAAGAAGTTTCCAATACTGTGGCTTTGGTTCAGTCAGGCTTCTCATTGCATGTCCTGAGGGTCGGTGATTACTAATGGCAACATTAGGTCAAAGCCAGCAAATCTTCCTAAACCCTAAGGAGTGTTTGTATTGATATTTCTCTCCAAAGGCCAATGTTCCATAAAGAAATTCTGGCTAGAAACTTTGAGATAGTAAATTTCCGTTTCTATTCTTATTGCTAGACCTTGTGGTGCTACCATTCTTAGCATTTTGCATTTTAAGTGCTTTGTGATCCATTTAGTTGTACAGCCACTTGTGTTTCAGAAGTTAGTGCCACCACATCCCTTCCTTTTTGGCCTAAAGACCCAGCCTGAGTAGTGCACCCTCAGTGCTGTGTCTTCCCAGTGTCCCAGGTCTCTGTGCAGCAGCTCTCTCCTTCCTGGAATCCCTGTCCCTTCTCTTTAGGGACTCTGAAAAAATTCTGCCTTTAGACATTTCTTAATTGCTTGTTTGGCATGATCCCGATTTCCTGCCACTTTATCTTTTTCCTGGAAAACATTATCAAATAGCATTTTAATTTTCTTTTGTATAATCAGGTAGCTGAGTTGTACAGCTTTATTGTACGTGTGAACCATCACCTAAACTTTGGAAAGAGCTATTTTGATATATGAAAACTGTAAGCCTCTAAGCAAGCAGGATTGAGATAAATGGTTCGTAGAGGCACAAGGCGCAGTTGGTTGGTACCACTCACTAGGTTAAGCCATACTTCGTTACTGTTTGACACATACATAGCTCACATTTTCTACCTTATTGTGCGTGCCAAAAACCATATTGACCTATCACAGTAGTAATGGCTTAGAAGGAGTGCGGCCATCCTCCAGGGTATGTAATGCACTTACCTCTATACCCATAAATATCTCTGTATTTATTATTCATAGCCATTCAGGTCCTTAAGTAACAAATATATATAGTACGTGTTTTATCACTTTGTGAAATACCATCCATCCTCCCATCTCCTTCCTTTTCCCATGATTGTCATGAGCCTCATTCATCAAGTGACCTACGTCCTAGATATTTAGATTCCCATCGAGGCATTCATTCATTCACTTACTCATTTATTCACATTTTATTTGGTAAACATTTGCTAGATACTTGGTATAATAAACAGTGGAATCCAAAGATCCTTTGAGGTGCTCACTGCTTGAATTGTGTGAATATCAGTGAGAAGATAAGAGGCTGTGAAATCGGAGGCAGCGGCTAGGCAGATAGACATAAATTCAGTGAGGTATAATAAGTAATTTAAATTAAATACCTTTGGATCACAAAGGAGTGAAACTAACTGCTAGGGGCCTTTGGGGAAACTTGTGATAAGGACATTTTATTGGGCCATAAAGAATGAATAGAAGTTTGCTGGATAAAAGCCATAATTTTAATTATGTGTCTATCCAAAATTTGTATTTTGGAGTCACTTTCAAGAAGGTAGTGTTAGGATGTAGAGCATTTAGAAGTGATTGGACCATGAGGGCTTTACCCTCATGAATGACACAATGAAAATGTTCAAGTGAGCTCTGAAGCCCTCTTTCATACTTCTGCCTCAAAGGGCCACAGTGTTTCTCCCTCCGGGGGATGCTGCAGCAGAGTGTCCACTTGCAGCAGAGGGAAGACCTTGCCAGATGTTTAACCTGCTGGTACCTTGGTCTTGGACTTCTAATCTGCCAGAATGTTGAGAAGTAAACCCTGTTGTTCATAAATTACTCAGTATTGAGTGTGAGAGCGGTGGGTGTGGACGGTTCAGGAGAGGGAAGAGCGGGAAGCCAGCACTGTGAAAGCCCGTGGCTAGGGTCAGAATGCAGAGAAAAGGAGCGGGAAGCCAGCACTGTGAAAGCCCGTGGCTAGGGTCAGAATGCAGAGAAAAGGAGCGGGAAGCCAGCACTGTGAAAGCCCGTGGCTAGGGTCAGAATGCAGAGAAAAGGAGCGGGAAGCCAGCACTAGGAAAGCCCGTGGCTAGGATCAGAATGCAGAGAAAAGGAGCGGGAAGCCAGCACTGGGAAAGCCCGTGGCTAGGATCAGAATGCAGAGAAAAGCTGGAGCACAGGGAAGAAGGAAGGAGCTGCTTTCGATTAAAGGTGTAGACCGGTCCTGTTCCCTGCAGATTTCACTGGACCACCTAAGTATTTCACCTCATAGAATTTCATTTTTTTGTAGTGGAAGTTTAATTCCTCTTGCCATGTAAGTGGGTCATTGACTGGTATTTGTGGAATAACTACATTTGTAATGCATGTATGTTTATTTCACTGAGAAAGATCTGATAAAGTGTGCTATTAATAACTTTGTCTTAACTACTAGGCATGTTTAAAGTGTTTAATATAAATTTGTTGAATGAATGAATGGTTTAGTTTTCTTGGAGAATGGTAGAAGAGTCAAATGTGTTTAAGCACTTACTGTTTTTCACTCTTCCCTCAGTATTTTTCCAGTTAGGTATTTCACAAACTATGTCTGGGGAGCAGCAGATATATACAGTGTTCTCTGGATAAAAGAATTTCATAGATGAATCATGTTTGCACATGCAGCATATTAAATTTTTCTCTTAGAAATTCAGTTGGTATGTAAATACGCTAAAGGCCTTAAAAAGGCATGATTGTATAATCTAGACTCATGAAACTCTAACTTTTTGGGTTTTGTCGGTACTGAGGATATCTTGTGCATAGTAGGTGATGCTTTACCACTGAACTCCATCCTGTTAATTATTAACATAATTCTGTTAATGTAGTTTTAATTCAGCAAAACGCATCTTAAACATACACACTCACAGAATCCCCCTGATATCTGAAGGAACACATATTGTCAGTGCTGTGGACCCTTTCTTTCTCCTTTTTTTGTTTTGATGCAGGATCTCCCACTGTAGTCTAAGCTGGCCTCTATGCAGGGTCTTCTTGCCTGAGGTCCCTTGCTCATTTATAGGCATACACCTGTAATTTTTGAAGTATAGTTTTGTAAAACTTAGAGTTAAGTATGGAATTTTTCAACCAAGTGAACTTCAAAAATTTTAACTGGAATTTTTTAATCACCCAGATATATAAATTATGACTAAATAGATTGTTTAGGCTGAGGTCATGCCCATCTAACTCATATTTTTTTCCCATTTGACATTTTGGGCAACATATGATCTCCATGGCCTTTAAAAAAATGATGTTACTTCAGGTGCTAAATTAATGTGTTTAAGAAAAGAAAACATGCATTTTATTGTTGCCCTTGCATTACAAAAGCATTTCTGTACTTAACCCTGAGCTCAGTAAAAGAGACAGTTTGTCCCTACTTCTGATTTTGGTGTTGTGTGTTAATGTGGAAAATAAGCCTATTGCTCTGTAGCCTTTTCTATCAAAATGGCAAAATCTAATGAAGAAAGCTAATGTTCTCAGTTTTGGAGTATTAAACCTTTTGTTTCTGTTCTATTTTGTTTATCTTTAAAATCGTATAATACCTAACCAAACTAAAGCCATCTTTCCTTTTGACTGCACTGTATTAGATTCAAGTCTGCTTTCAGCAGTTTCCTGTCCACTGACTTGCTAAGAAACCCCTTTAGTAACGTTAGTTTACCTGCCTTTTCACTCCTCTCCAGCCGTGTACTTGGCTCTTACTTCACACTTAGTTTCCTTTTTTTTCTTTTAAGATTAAAAAAGAAAAGAAAACTTTAAAGGGCCACTCCAACTTGGTGGTGGTGCTGAGGGAGAGCAGGACAGTAAATAAGAAGGTCCAGCAAGCTTCAAGTGGCGCAGTTCTACCATTGGCTCCTTGAAATTCAGATTTCTAGCAAATTTTAACTTCTAGTACTTAGATTTTTCCCTGTGGATTTCCCTGTGGTGAACACCACCACCATCCCCAGACCTCTTCTGGTTCCCAAACACTTTCACAGTGTAGAATTGCTAAAGTGGCTGACGAAAATTTCTCCCAAGACTTGACATAGAAAACCTCAATAAGAGATAATCGGGCATTTATATTCACTGTAGTGAACGAAACTCTAACTTGGCTTTTATCTTCTGTAGACAAACAACAGAAAGGTGAATTTGCAATAGAGGGCTACGATGTCAGAATGAATAACACCCTGAGAAAGGATGGAAAGAAAGATTGCTGTTTTGAAATCTGTGCTCCTGATAAACGTATCTATCAGGTTGGAATTTTTATGTTGCCTTAAAATTAACTTGATAAGATGTTTTGATTTCATTTATAGAGACATTAATGTTTTATTAAAACAGCTTTCCCTGACATATTAATAATAAAAATAGTATTTTGTACATTGAACATTCATATAAAGAGGAAATACATTTAAAATTTTCTGATAAGTTCAAGTGATATATCCTTGCAAAAGAGCAAATGAATTTGTAATTTATCAATTACATCAATGTAACATTTTATATCTACTTTAATAGAACTGTGTGATTTCCTAAAAGAATTACATAGCAGAAAGAATAAAATCATCAAAGGAAAAATATTAGAGTATTAGTGCATATTGTATTGCTTAGGGGTGTGGGAGAAAATGAAGATAAAGACGCATTATCAGCTAGACAATTCAAGAGCCATCAGCTAGGCATCAATATGGAATGTATGTTTAATAAGTTTTAAATATCTGAGATTGCAGTTGAAAGCCAGTTAATTAAGTTGTCAGGTAGTGTGTTGGAATCTGACAAGAACATTTTTAAGAAAACTGTACCCAGCAGTCTAAAGAAATTCATGGATGTCTTCTAATTGTCAAGGGCAAATTTTGTTCATCAGTTCAGCCTTTGACATTGATGAAGAGAAGCAGCATCTTTCCCTGTGCAGCTGCCAGCTGCTGATCAGAGTTTCAAATCCATCATCCTCTGCTTCAATTACATAAATTTGTCAAAATTAACTGTACATTATAAGAAGCATCCTTGCAAGAACAGTACCCCTAGACATGGAAAGAATCACTAATGTTCTTAAGAAATGATAAGAATGCAGCACACCTTTTCATTGCTCTTACAATTTCAGTTCTTATTGTTGGAATGTTTTCATTAGTTTACAGCAGCTTCTCCCAAAGATGCTGAGGAATGGGTCCAGCAGCTGAAATTTATATTACAAGGTAAGAGCATCAGTTGAACACTTTTTCATTTCCTTAAATATTAATTTAGGAATGGGTTGAACCAGGTTTTCACATATAAAGCCTTACTGACTTCTGTGAGAATGTCAAGAGAATACTGACATGCTCTCTTGGTATAATATGTGGTCCATTCACTTGGGTTTATTAAAGCAAGCTTCCCTTGAATACAGTTGCTAACTTAAGACTCATGCACTTACAAAACCATTTAATCATGTTTTGATTTAAAAGTATAGTGGAAGGTGTGGGTATTAGTTTGTAGAATTGTGTTCATTTAAGAAGCACAGTCTTAAATCTCTTTTGCATTCTTTTAAAATTGCTTCACAAAATGTGCTTTGAAGACATGGGATCCGATGTGATTCCAGAGGATGATGATGAAAGAGGAGAATTATATGATGACGTTGATCATCCTGTTCCAGTAAGCACCCCATCAAGGAACCAACCAATAGATGATGAAATTTATGAAGAACTTCCAGGTACCTTTATTGTGGTGATGTACTGAAAAAGGCCATGGGTCTTCTGAGCCTTATTTGTGTTTATGCCTCTGCATGCCTCTCTCTCTCTCTCTCTCTCTCTCTCTCTCTCTCTCTCTCTCTCTCTCTCTCTCTCTCTTTCTCTCTCTCTCTCTGTGTGTGTGTGTGTGTGTGTTTGTAATTTGTCATCAGATTGACAACTTGTGTAGGAAATGGTGAGCTATTAAGAACAAAGACAAAGAAAACCTTCAAAACTCTGTTTTATGAAGAAGTTTCTATTTGAGGCAATTCAAGTGCAGGGTGTACACTTATGGGAAGTGAAAGGGACCTTAAAATGAAGCAGATAGAATCCTCATCTCTTGAGACTTTTGGCTCATTAGCATTGTTTATGCTACATAATTTTTTAATTAAAAAATTGACTTGCCTTACAGTTTTTTCCATCAACTCACACATCATTTTTTTTTTTTTTTTACATCTTGGAACTTCCATTTACCAGAAGTTCCATGCACACCCCATATGTCACCAGCTTCTGCTCTCTAGTCCTCCCTGCTGGAGGACATTGCAATGTCTTGGAGGAATGTTGTTGAACTGTAAACAAAGGTCTTGGAGGCTTGAGGAAAGTTTCTAATTGGTATTTTATCAAACAGGAACTCAAAAGATTTTCTTACTTTAAAAGTTCAGGCCTGCTGGAGTATTGATATACTTCAGTAGTTGTTATACAGCAGAACTAATTACCTGTTGGATCCTTGACGGTGTGATTTCAGGAAAATAGTCATCTGAAATTTAGAACTCTTGTGACTGACACTCCAGGTTGATATTGCTCTTTTCCTGCCTATTAAAAAACAGTAGAGAAGAAAAGGAGATCATAAACAATGTAGATAAAGGAGCTATTTTTCTCTGACTAGGCAATGTAGTACTATGTAAATCCCTAAAATTGATTTTTAAAATACTAACATGTTCCAAATTAATATTCAGATGTCATTTTCATCATAGTCAGTAAAACATAAGATCTAGAGCATAGACGTAGAGTAGAACATTTTAAATTCTGATTGTATTATTTATTAGTTCAATGCTAGTATAACGATTTCTTCATCTATAAAATGGGCATACTATTACTGGGTAGTTCAACTGAGGTAATTCAGCACAATGCTTTCCTCGTCCAAGTTCACAATAAATATAACATCATTATTTTTTTCATTGTCATACCTGGTAAATTCTTATAATTGCTTCTGTGATGTTCTGACCAAGTAATAGTAATAATCATAGCTACTGCAAAAAGTACACATGTATCTATGAATTCCATCATCACTCCCTGCAGGAGGATGCTGAGCACAAAAGTGTATCTGATGGAAACAGTGGCCTGCCCGCTTCTGTTATTTAGCAGACTTGTGTGTTTGTAGCCTCACTTCCTGGTTATCCGAAGGATGTGGTGGCTGCCACAGCATCACTTACCTTCAGGTAGAGAACATCTTTGCTTGCTTGGTTTTAGCCACTGCATCATTAATACAATTTCTTTAGGCTTTAAAAAGGACGTGTGACAGGACTGAGTATGTATACTGCTGTAAAACTGAAGCGTGGAGCCTTTAAACATGGCTCCATTTCATACACATTTCAACCCTTTAAGACTTTACAGTCAATGTATTGTGTTACAATTGCTGCGTTAACTGTTAAGTTCTGCGTTTCTTCAACTGCACTATTCTCTCCCTACCACCCCCAACACCCCCAAAAAACCTTGACTGAGAACAAAGATCAAATATTCAGTTGTTTCTATAGTAAAGATCCAAGGAAGATCTCCTGTAAGTAGCTTGAAACTTTAGAAATATGAAACATCTTACATTTTCTCTCACTACAGATGTTCTTCCTCACCGTCCCTCCTCCACCACATACATATATTTTTTGGCCCAAGGCCATGTAATGTTGGAAATAACTGCTTATTCTTTAAGTAGTGTTACTTGCGGTAGTGCTTGGAGAAATTTAAGCTGCCGTGAGGTTTCTCTGCCTCTGCCTGGGATTCCCCGGTTGCTGTACAAAGTGATTGAGCTCGATAGAGCCTGCAACTGTGCCCCTGGGAAAGGAGCTGCCGTAAGCAGCTGTGGAATGTCTCCTGCTTCCTTCTCCCCTGTGTAACCCAGAGCCATTTCAACATCTGCACAGCTCAGCAGCTTTGTCAGGCTGAAGCCCGCAGCCACAGAGGGCATTTTTTAAAAGGAGGCCCTGAAGTGATCTCAGAGTTAGAAGTTGAGTTCATTTAAATATTTGAAACTGGAAAGCTAACTTTAATTTTAACAAGCCTCTCTCAGGGTTAAGACTCAAGTTTGCTGTTCTCACGGCTTCTGTGAGATTTGAGTCTTTTGAGGCGTGTGTGAGGAGGAGCATGAGGCAGAGTTGCAGACTGTTGGTCTGTGTCCAGTGCTGTACAGGCAATGTTTGTCTCGGAAGTCCAGTTGGTTATGCTCCCAGAATTAAATAATAATACTGTTTTCACACAGTTTTCTGTCGATTACATAGTGTTGAAAACTAAACCTCTTAGTTGAAAGGTTCAGCACATGGATTGTTCTGAAGAAAAAGTCTAAGCATTGACTTGCTTCTTTAAACTGGAAAAACTCTTTTCTGAAAAAGGCGAGATCTGCTCTAATAAGTGTATTTTTAATGTGAAATAAATGTTCATTGTTTAAGTCTCAACAGTAAGAAAAAATCATTGCTTAAAAATTATGTTGAAAAATGTTTATAATTCTGTGGGACTGTAAATAGTTTCACAGGAATGTTTTCAGCTAGAATATTCCAACTTTATTGTAGTGCTTTCTCTTTAATTTTTTGTTCATTAATTTTTAACTAACTTCATAAAAGAACAAGAATAAATGTCTAGATTTCTTTGTGTTTAGGGGTTTATACATATGTGTGAAACAGTTGAGAAAATGCTATTGTGGGCAGTCTGAAAGTTTTTGGCTTTTCTTCAAGTACCCCAGTGTTTCGCCATCTTTTTTTTTTCTGTTTCATTACTGCTTATTAGCGTAGGCCAGTTAGATTTACATACATTGTGATGTTACTATAACATACTTTTGTTTGTACAACTAATACATTGGCCAAAGTATGTTGAACTGATTGATGACATAGTAATGAGGTCATTTGACACAATTTCAGAACGTATGGTCAGTTTATTATTAGAACTCCAGAAGAGCACTTTTGTCTCACTGTGAATCTCGAAGGCAAGAAATAATATTTGGAAAATAGTCTAAGAAGGCAACCTAGCTTGCTCCTCCCCAACTTAGTGAGTTGTCTGACCTTTTCCTTTTAGTGGCAGGAAATTGTGTATTAACAACAACACGATTTCTCTAGGCATAGACTGAATCGAATCAGCTGGGTAACAAGAATGGTAACGCCCATTAGCCTATTAAATGTGCCACTTTCTGGGGAATTGCACTGGAAATGTCTTCTGGCAAGTGACTAGAAGAGAGGGGGCAATGTAAAGCAGGAAGACAAATCTCTATTCCATTAACCTGTTTTCTTCTGTGTGTGAATTCTTTTTTTTTTTTAATAACTGTAATGACAGATTGAACTATTTGGAGCCAGCAAAGGGTGATTTTATCCTTTGGTCATTCAATTACATTTTAAATTTATTCAGTCCAACTATCTGCATCTAAAATGGAATGTAAAGTAAAATGCAGCTATAAATTTTTCAATGAAACTATGATGTATACATAAAAAAGAGCAGTGTTTGAGTACTTAAATTTGAAGTAGTTTCCAGCAAGTGAACACAAATGCAAATTTAATCAATAAATAGTTGCAAACCCTCCAATACATTTTAACTTTATTTCCCTTTCATTACTCATATCACCAGCTAATATCAAGGTTATAGGGACCTTGCAGTCTGTAGCGCCAACATTGTTATAAGTGACCATAGGTCCTGACTTAGTTTTTCCCATTCTTTCTTTGGAATGCAATAGAAAGATGTCAGTTAACTTTCACAGAACCATGGTGTATTTAACATCTCAGTATTGTTAATGCAAGAAGCCTGCTAGTATTCTTGGATATTTTTGGGTTTTGTTTTGTTTTTGTTTGGTTTGGTTTTTGTTTTGTTTTGTTTTTCTAAGACAGAGTGTCTCTGTGTAGCCTCAGCTATCCTGGAACTCACTCTGTAGGCCAGGCTAGCCTCAAACTCAGAGATCCGCCTGCCTTTGCTTCCCAAGTGTGGGGATTAAAGGCATGTGCCACCACTGCCTAGCGTATTCTTGTTTCTTAAGAAAGTTTCTGAATTTAGTAAATATGGCGATACTGTCTCCTAATATATAGGATGATAGATAAATATGTTCTCCCAAGTAGATAACTAGAGTTAAATTTTTAGATGCTTTCAGCCTCATACTCTGCTGAGAGGATTAGCTGAAGTTATTAAAAAAAAAAACAAGGAAAAATTCATAAATCATGATCACTTATGTACATAGTGCTTATTTATGTATCTGCTCATACATGCATGTATATTTATATGCACACAAATACACAAACAAACACATAATACATTTTTTAAATTTTTGCTGGAAGTTGAACCTAGAACTTTGTGCATGCTAACAAGGGCTCTGCCACTGGGATAGATAGACCCTGTTTGTATTTTTATTTTTGGTGACTTGACTGCAAATGTATTTTGATCTTCTTTGTATTGTTTATTTTATAATAATGATATGACATTTTGGAATACAATTTTGTTTGTCATGGGGTTTTTTCTACATTGCTTTTGACATTGCAAACAAATTTCTTCATTTTAAAAAATACATATTAACCCAAATGCATATAATAACACATATAAACCCAAACCATTTACGAACATGCAAAACACAGATTTCTGTTGGTGGAGATAAATAACCCATTTCTGTGAGTTAAAAACATGTCACCTGACAACAACCAGGTGAAACTTTTGCTCCTGGGTACATTTGGTGGCACTGTGTGTGTGTGTGTGTGTGTGTGTGTGTCTGTCTGTCTGTCTGTGTGTCCATACAGAGATGTTGCTAATCATCTACATTACACAAAACAGGCTCCATAACAAATAATTATGTGGCCCAAAATGTCGATAGTACTGATGGTGTGAAACCTTGGCCACGGGGATCTAACAGGTGACGTTTATCTCTTGAGATATGAAGAGTCATAGCCTGATTTATTCATGTTTATAGGCATAACATAGATCTTCTTAAATATACAAAACAAAGGTTACACAGGTCTTCATAGGTCGGCTTAATTTTTCTGTCCCCATTTTGTTCTGGGACAGTATTGAGGTTCTGTTTTAGGGAAATGAGAAAGACCAAGATGAACCAAGTCAAGTGACAAGTATGAGAGACACTGTCCCTCTTCTCTGAAGCTACTGCCTGAGGAGGAAGAGGCTTTCTGAGGTGGACCCTTGTTTAGTCTGTTTTGATAGGGTTGTTGTCCCGACTCTGAAGGGAGAAACCAGACCTGTGTGTTAGGGATTGCCCTTCTCCAGGCGGCCAGGCGTCCTAGAAGTGTAGGCTGAGCAGACCCAGGGCTGTCTTCAGTGGGACAGGTGGAGGAGGAGGAGAGCTCCTTGTGGGACTTTTTCAGGAAGATAGCTAGCAGACTGAGCTGGTCTCGGTCACTGAACACAGACAGGGAATTGTGGGACAGCCTCCAAAGAGGAGTCTTAGCCGAGTGTACTCTCCAAACCACACTGGTACCTACTGCAGCCTGTTCAGTCCCTATGTGTCATTGTAAGTCTTCATTTTTAAACCTTTATTTACAACTAGAAGAAACTAGATCATGCTGAGGTGCATAATAGAATAGAAGCTGTGCCTACCCTCATACTTTATGAACAACAGCGTGATAGGAATTTTTATCCCTTCCCCCCACTTAAAAACATGCAGTTTCATATTTGAAAACAGAAATGTAATCTGTTGTTGTTAACTGAGAAACCGTCCCTTGTTTCCTTCCTTCCTTGGTTTTCTTTTTACCTCCTTCCTACTTGCTTCTCTCTCATTTTTTTATTATCCTCAATCTCATCCCCTCTTCCCATTTCCATCTTCTTGCCTGCTTTCATTGCCTTTAGTTCATTAATTCTCCTGTGTACCTCTTCGAGGCCAAGCCTTGTACCTGCCTTGCTGTAGGCCTTGAAGGTGCAGCCCCCTTGCTTCTTTTGGTCCAGCCACTGACTTACCTTTAGTTCCCCATGTTTGATCGCATGTGTATGTAATCTACTCCTGTATTACGTGAGTTAGCTGTTTTGTTTTTCTGACATAGGAATCCTGTCGAAACTAGCTTGTGTAGTTCCATCATGACACTTCTTTTTAAGCCATCCTCCTCTCCATTCTTCCTCCTCAGCCGCTGTTGCCTCCTATCCCTTGTGCCCCTGCCTCATGCATCCAGAATGCCTGCTATTTCGTCTGTGAATAGCAGATTGTTGTGATCTAGAAAGGGGACTTTGGAGGGAAAGACACACCACTTTGAATTCCAGCTTTGCCCCTAACCGTGTGAGCACAGAGGCAAGCTGGAGAAAGCACGGGTGTGGTAAACCCAGAAGCAGGAAGTTGATTCTTTTTAAATAAGCCTTATATTTTTTAATTTACAAAAGAGGTGAAATTAGTTAAGAAGGTAGCTGGGGTAGGCTGGGCCTGTGGATTACCGCAAGCATGTAATAGAGGGGAGAAATACACCGTGACTCTAAAGAGGTGTTAAGCCAAAAATAAGGCAAGAAATGAGAAGTAAGAAGGAAAAAAAGAATATGGTAAAAGTAAGATTATAAAAATAATCATAAAAGTAACTTAATCTGTTAAAGAAGAGATCACATTGGATTTTTTTAATTGAGTAGACTCATTAGAGGACATATATCTGAAACAAAGCTACATGGCGAGTTCCAGAGTAAGGAAGTGGGAAAAATGCTCTAGACAGCCCTCCTCAAGGAAAGCTTCTCTGGTGAGATTAGTATCAGGCAATGTAGAATTTAAGATATAAAACAAGAAAGGACCACAGTAGAATAAAAATTAATGACAATAATAGATAGAGCTTATCTGACCACATATACTTTAAATTGGTAATAATGCAAAACTTAAAAAACAAACAGGTAAATTAAAATCTTAAGTCTCAACAAATTCCAATGCAACAAATTCCAAGACTCCATTCTTTACAGGGGGCTAGGAGTGTAGCTCAAGGGCTGAGCACTTGCCTAGCAAGTTCTGTCTCCAAACTACAAGTCATAATGATGATACTGAAGAATGAAGTTTCATTATCCAATATTTATATGAAGGTAGTTAAAGGCAGCCTAGTGTTCCTACGTTTCGAGACTGGAAAATGAATTTCTGAATAGTTATGATTTAAGAAATCTTAACGGAAAAAAAAAAAAAGAAATCTTAACGGGAATGTGCGGTTCTGAAAGAGAATGAAAATGGTCCAGATGAACACTTTGGGCATTATGCTTTAAACTGTGTTAGAGGGATGTGGTGATGAATGAGCAAACAGAAGAATTAATCCCTTCAGAGCTGGAGCTAAGAGCAGTCCAGAGAAGACTAGAGTCAAGCGTACCTGACTGAAGGAGGCAAAAGAAGGAACAGAACTTTGACAAGAAAGAAGGACCCTACGAAAGGGTTCATTTTTTAAAGAACCTAATAGGATCACTAGAAATTATTGTGTAGTTTACTTAGCCTCTGAATTGTAATTCTTAGGTACATGTATTTATTTATATTTGCATAGCTAAAGGAGCCAATAGCGTACATATTAAAACTTTGGAACTGGAAAGTAAGCAGACATCAGCCACACTAATCAGACAAAAATGCTGACATTTACAAAGCAAAAAGAAAATGACAGTAATGGAGTTGACCCGTGGGGAGTTTTCTGTGACCCTTCGCTGAAGAACCCGAACACTGTGCTAGAGGCTCGGGGAGTCACACTGCAGGGTTTGTGTCTGCATATAACCCACTCCTCAGAAACCCCACCAGCTAACGGCTCAACTCCCAGCTACCTTCATACCAAGCTTTTAAACTGGAGCCTTCATGGTCAGATAAGAGAATATAAACATATCGTGGGCAGCGTTTGCTTTTGAGTCTCCGTGTTTTCAGAAGACAGAATATGATAAAGTTCCTGGTTGCTACACAAAACCTTCTTGCTTCTTTAGGTCTCAGAAACACACACATGTACACACATGTGCACACAGCTTCACAAACACATGTGTCTGTGGAGACATTGTGCAGCAGGAGAGTATCAAACTTCACTATTTTTGCAGATAGGTCAGCTGGGAATATCAGCTTCCTAAGAGTATCTCGGCTGCTTACTTTAAAGCTGTGATTAATAAGAACAGACAAGTTCAACAAAGTGTCAGTGATAAATATAAGCACTTTGCATTTCTGGCCTCAGCAAGTACTGTAGTTGAATAGTGCAAAGCTTTCATCAAAGTGGGAAAAAGTCCAAGCTAACTTAATTAAGCTTAAGTGAGGCTTTACCTTGATTTTGTTTCAAAGAAAACATTCATTTATAGATGTGTTCCTTGTTATTAGAACTTCATTAGAGGTCTTACAAAGAAACAATTTCATACCACTCATATCCACTGGCCCCTTTGTTCCTCCTTACAGAAACTGAGATGGGTCAGAAAGTTTTCCCACAGAACAAGGAGACTTGGTGGCTGAGGTGAGGGGCATTTTTGAGCTCTTTTTGGAGCTGGATCCCAAATCTCCTTGTCTGGCCCTCTTTCCACATCCCTGGTCCTCTGTTCATGGGCTCGCCCCTCTGCTTCTGGTTCGGTGTGCTTGTGCTTTCAAGAGCTCACTTTGGTCTCTGTCTTCCTGCCTTTTTACCTGTTCACCCTCAGTTCCTGAAATTTGGTTTTCTGTCCTTACCTATAGCTGGAAGGTTTCTCTGGTCCCGCCGGCCCTGTGGTCCCTCGGCTGCTTATAAAATAATCATTCAGAGACTTAATATTATTTACAAACTGTATGGCCTATGCCAGGCTTCTTGCTAGCGAACTCTTATAACTTAACCCATTTCTATTAATCTATAAGTTGCCACGTGGCCGTGGCATTACCAGTCTGCTGGCATCTTGCTGCTCCTTTGGCAGTGGCTGGTGTCTCTCCCTCCTCTCCTTTCTTCTCTCCATATATCTGCTTGGATATCCCACCTGCCTCTAAGCTGCCTTGCTATAGGCCAATGCAGCTTTATTTATCAACCAATCAGAGCAACACATTCACAACATACAGAAAGATATCCCACAGCACTTACCCATAACAAATATGGCTTCTTCAAAGTCATCTGTCCTTACTCATAATAAAAATGGTTTCTTCCAAGTAATTGGTCATCTCTCACAACCATCCATTTTTACCAGCTAGGTCTCATATCTCAAAGGTACCACGGTCTCCCAACACAGCACCACCAACTGGAGACGGGTCTTTCACATAAAGGAGCCTGTAGGAACATCTCAGACTCCAAGTGTAACCGTGAGCATAACATACAACACTCTAGTGAGCATTGATGCTCAGTGACTGCTTGTTTCAAATCAATGTTTTCAGGCTAAACTTTTATTTCTTTAATAATGACACTTTTGTGTCTTACCTTCTCTTCATACATTCTGTTGTTAGGTGCCTCAGTTATTCTACATAGATTTAATGAAAGTCCACTGAGTGCCAGAGTCTCATGTGAGTACGGGGAATTTAGGCATAGAAATGATGGACTTACTTTTTTATTAAGATAACTGTATGCTGGGCAGTGGTGGCTTCTGACTTTAATCCCAGCACTCAGAAGGCAGAGGCAGTGGATCTCTGAGCTCAAGGCCAGCCTGGTCTACAGAGAGAGTTCCAGGACTGCCAGAGCTACACAGAGAACCCCTGTCTCGAAAATAAACAGAACAAAACCAAAAAAAGTAATTATAGAGCTAAGCATATAGTACTTACAATCCTAGTACTCTGGAAGCTAAGGCAGGAGGAAGAGAGTGAGTTCAAGGCCAGCTTGGGCTACAGAAAGACATCCTGGGTCAAACTCATTGCAGATTGTAGTAAGAATGCCAAGAAGGAAAATAAGAGGATGCCTCGAGAAGGAATAACTATTTTATTCTGTAGCCAAGGAAAAGATGGCATTTAAATGGAAACCTCTTAGGTAAAACTGGAAAAAGTTCTTCCCAGCATAGAGAGCACCAAGCATGGAGGCTCTGGGTCTGAGGTACTGTGCAATTGGGAACCAGAGAGTAGGACCCCAGGGAGCCAGGCAGAGAGACTGGGGACAAGAACCAGCTCAAGCAGGACCTTTATAGGACAGAGTCATAACTCCTATGCCTAAGTGACATTTGAAAGACATTTGCTGAATTTCTAACATGAGGCTCATGTGTCCAATGGTATGAGAGTGCCCAGTCCATCAGATGCACAGCATGATGTGCTAATGAAGTGAAATCTGGGGATTTAAAAAACTTTTTTTCCTTTACATATTCTCTGGGCAACTCAGCCCCAGCCCCAGCCCCGCCTCCCACCTCCAATGCTATTTCTGTTAACAGTACCTTTGGTCACTCAAATTTAATCAAGTGTAAAATGCCTCAGACTCATCCCTGACTCCTGGCTTGATCATCGTGTCTCCCCATCAGTCCACTTGCCAGTTACTACACATTCTTCCTCTGGAGCATCATCTGTCCTGGCTCTCCATACTCGGGCTTTCATAATTTCTCTCCTGGATCATCACAAGGGCTCCTGAGTGCTCTCCTATCAACCTGATAAGCCATTCTATGTACTGGTAATAGACTGACTCTAAAATATATCATAGTTCCATCAATCTGCTCATCAGTAACCTTTTTTGGGGTTCCCAGTGCCAAGAATTTACCAAGCCGGGACTCACTGGCCAGGCCCTGCGCCCTTTCCACAGTCCAGCTTCAGTCTATCATTCCTCCCTTGTTCATGCTGCCTAGACCCTTTGGCTGCAGGTGGACTAAACTCTCCACTAGCTTTCCTGCTGCTCTGTGCGTCATCTTGTCGCCTTGAACTAAATCATTGTGCTGCATTAATGAACGAATTCATGGATGAAATTCCAGTGAAATAGCAAATAGATACAACTTTGGTTGATTTGGCTTTTTGTTTTTCCATCCACACAGCACATGATCTCTATTTTCTAATATATATTATTTTAGATATGGAGAAGATTCTAAGGTTGTAGATTACTAACCTAGATTGTCGAATACACCATATAGACACAAATATATGAAATCTAAGTACCTAAGAAGTAAAAACTCATCATTCTTTCCAGTCTCCAAGTCTAATGGGGAATATGCCTTACCGTATTTCTCCATCCACACCTGTCTCAAGTCTTCACAGTCACTGCACCAGAAACAATGAAACTGTTCTTCAGGGTCTGGATACTTACCATGCTATTCTGTTTTAACAGTATCAAAACAGCAGTTTTATCAGACCCACTTGGGTAGAGATTTGTGGTCATTCCCTTATAAATAATTAAGATGATGTTACAGTTCTGTATATTTTTTTGGGTACAGTGCAGTATTTTTATAAGTATAGGTTAGTACAGTACTCACACTGGCATATATGATGACAGATGCCGTATTAGCAGACCCACTGATGTTCTGGGTGCATCCAGAACATCTGATCTAAGTGTGGAGATAATGCACGTAAACTTCAAAACTCCTTCAGAAATCACTTACTGAGGGAAACCCTTTCAAGAAAAGGGGATTGGATATTTCTTACATGGTAGATTTCTGCTCCTCTAAAGTGTGAAGAAGGGCTCTCTGTCAACTGTGGGTTGGAGCACACATCCCTTCCCTTTGCCCTCAGAGGTCTTCTGCAGCCCGACGGAAGTCTCACATTCTGGCCAGTCTCCGGAGATGGAGTGCTTCTCCGGTTCCAACAGGCTGACTTAGTTTCCCTCAGGCATCCCATCCTTTCCCAACTTGGAGTTTTTGTTCACCTCCCATCCGCATGGCATGATGGTTGCTTTTTCTTTCCTGTGATCCCGTTTGCACTGGGTCCTCCCCACTTTATCTAGGCCGAGGTCAAACTGCGCCCATCCAGAATGCCTCTTCTCTCCATCCAGCTTGTGCTGGCCCTACTTCTCCAAACCTCCACGGCACCCTAGCTTTGGAATGAATCTCATACCACTAGGTGGCTTTTTTTCTTCTGCTGTTGTATACATTTTGTGATTTTACTTTTCGTATAGCTGTTTGGCAAACATAGAAATAGATGTTTTAGGTGCCTCAAGGCAAGAAACAAACCTGGTGTTGCTTGGCACATCCCTTAGGTATTACCTTCTTCCTTAGAATTCCAGAACCTGTGTCTTCAGCAGGACAGAGCCTGGAGTTAGTGGACTCGCTAGTTAAATAAAGAAAAACCAGGAAGGAATCTTTACGATAATTCTTGCCCCAAAAGAAGACTGCACATTGTATGCTGTCAATGTTGACACCTACCTGATTGCCTCTGTACAGCTTCATTGAACTTTGACATTGCCATCCCAGGGAGCACAGTCTCAAGTGAATTTATGTAATAGAATACAGGAGTGATGAAAAGCTCTCGTGTCACCAGTCCTTTGTACTATTAAAGATAGATCATCTACTCTTAGCAACGGGACCAACTTGGATTACCAGTCCCTTTGGTGTACTAGTCATCTCAAATGAGGCATTCCCCAGGAAATGACATTCTGCTCTGTGCCCACTCACTCATTAAAGGCAATAGGAAGAGAGGATGTGATGAGCTCAGGACTGTAACTGAGTTTTGAATGCTACCATCTGGGAATCTGGTGTAACCAGTGTGCAGATGAGGAGTTTCCTGTTTAAAAATGAACTGAGATATGAGAGTCACACAGCAGCTTGAGTGCTAGTGAAAGGCAGTTACTAGTGACTAGAGAGATGCTTAGTGCTTTTTCCTGGGCATTCTTGGAGGACTAAGAAGAGGAAGGCCTAGGACCAGCCATGGCCTGCTTGAGTCCAGTTCCCCAGTCTCCGCCTCACTTCTCTTCCATTAAGCTAACTTCCTCTCATAGTCCACAAATCCTGCGTGGTGGTGGCTCCTGCTTTTAGTCTCAGCACTCGAGGCAGAAATAGGTGGATCTCTAAGTTCGAGGCCAGCCTGGTTTACAGAGTGAGTTCCAGGACAGCCAGGACTGCGCAGAGAAACCTTGTCTTGAAAAACAAAAACAAAACAAAACCCACAAATAAATATTTATAAATCAGTAAATATTTCCTATTCCTACATCATGTAAGACTTAGGTGTAAAGACAGCAGCCCCAAAGCATGTGGAGATACACGAGACTTGTCGGCAGTTGTTTATGTACTCTTTATGACGGCTTAGCACTCACTTAAAGGCGTTTGGGAAAGGTGGTCTGTTCTGCTCAGTGAGCAAGGGAAAGCTGGGAAGTGAAATACGAGATGAGAAAAGTAGAGAGAAAACAACCTGCTTTTTTAAGAATTCAGTTAAATTGGTCACGCACACGCACACACACACACACACACACACACACACACGCACGCACACACACACACACACACACACACATGCACACACGCACACGCACACGCACAACAATCTTTAGTCAAGCAGGCACTGTGCTAGTGTATAGTGTTGACAATGTTAGTGGGAGGGGGTTAGCTGCGGATGAATCTAACAAAAGACTGGTGTGAAACTGCTAAGGAGCCGAGCTCTAACCCAAGCCTGTGGGCACAGGTGAGGTAGCTGAAAGGGCCTGTCTGAATGCCCCAGGTGGTTGTAAACACCACCTTTCCAGCATGAAGACGAAAGTGTGATAAGGTACAGGGACTGAATGAAACAAAGATGCCTTAAACACACTGAGATGTGGGCGACCAGTGTCCTCTGTGGAGGAGGCCAGATTATTGCATATTCACTGTTAGAGCCAAAGTGGGGATGTCCACTCATGGAAGCATTCAAGAAAGGGTTCATAAATAAGAATATTTGAAAAATAACTATCAAATCACCTTAACATTTATAGCTACTTCTGTTTTTTGTCCCCCTTACACACAAAAAAAGAGACTTTCCAAAGGAAGTGATGGAAGAAACTTCCATTCCTTGAGACATTAAAAGACAGATGGCCCAAAGCCCCAGAAGATATTCACTTGGGATCCATCCTTCCTAGGGTAAGGCAAAGAGGCCAACCTAATAATGTATGTTGGCCTCTAGCTTGGCAAAGGTCTGAACTTGAAGATTTACATTTGATGGCCTCCTCCCTAATTTTGTGTCTAGCATTCTGTGTTAACTTCTAGTAGAGCTGGCCACACAGGAATTGCATGTTTAGTTGGCTGCTCTTCCAGCTCCATGTACTGTCAACTTGTCAGGTTTTCACCCTCCTCTGGGGAGCTCTGTGTACCTTGGTTCTGGAGGCTTTCCTCCACGATTCTGCTTTTGCTACTGCCAGAGCCTCAAGGGTTGCACAACGATGTCAGGTTTCTTGACTTGGGAACACCATACTTGAGGTTGTAGAAGTTTGGATCACATATTGTACAAACTTGAGGTTTTGATTCCTCAGAAACCCCAACACTTTCCAGAGGCCTGGAAGGCAAAAGCATTCCTGGAGTGGTGGAGGTCTCACTTGAATCCCTCTGTTCATCTCAGGCCCAAAGTTTTGTCTCAGATGTTTAGACTGCAGCCTCTGACGTACCCTGCACAGTCAGTCTGTCCTTTTGGACAAGCAGAGAAAGACAGGTTTGTTTCAGTGAGGCCATTGACCATATTGCTGCTAAAGGTTACATTCTTCACCATGAATAATTGATTGATTACTGCAAAGACTCTGCAGTTGAGATTTAATTATAATCATGGGATTTATAAACTTTAATTCAAGTTAGATAAATAAAATTTTGCATGTTTACTGTAGGCAAGACTCCTTGCTAGGTATATCCTTTCTAAGTACCAATGATCTTTATGTTCTTAATAGTATTTCTTGACAAAAGGAAATACTTGTTGGATTTATGATGGAAGAGATCTTAATAAGTCTGTTGGCTTTATGAAGTAAGTTATCCTAAGTGGCTTCTTGATACAGTTTAGAGCACAAATGATGTTTGTGTTATAAAAAAAAAAAAATTGTAGTAAGGTAGAGACTCATCCATAGCGACATGCAGGCTTTAGTTTTAAATGCTAAAGAATAGATATTTGCATTTGAAGTCTTATTAAGTCAGATCAATGTGGTGGTTTTGGAATATGTTTTAAAAATGGAGTTGGCATAGCAATCAACTGAAGTCCTAATTTAAATAACATTTTATTTCTTGTGCCAGTCAATCTTTTTCTCCCAGATAATCAAACCCATTTTTTTGTTTTGTTTTACTATTTATTTGTAAAACTCACATGACATGAACATTATGTGACAGAGTTGTTTGGGATCAAGAGAGAGAAAGTATCATCTCTGAGAAATGTATCATCTGGGAATAGGGGGGAGAATCACACAAAGTAATTTTATTTGTATCATGCCTTCTTCACTGTTGGCTAAATCTGTGACAGTTTTATATTAAATAGTAGCAATATTTGTTTATGCTTGAATGTAAACTAGAGTAAATGCAGACTTTACTCAGTGTATTCTTGTTTGTAAAGACTCTTGAGTTCATGATACACTTAATGGCCAGTTATAAAGGAACATTGACATTTCATGTCTAAGAATGTTCATCTGCTACTTGCTGTAAAAATTCTTTGTCAGAATTTTCATTTGACCCTCAAATCTTACAAAAGGACAATTTGGGGACATCAAAAATAGCCAAATACAATTTCAGTTGATTCAAACTAGCACATGTTAGCCACAGGTACAGACTCTAGGAGGTCATGGATATTATATAATAGTATTATAATGAGTGAGCTATGGAGACAATTGTCTGTTTGCTGCAGTTATTTCATGGTTACATTCTCATTTTCAAGGACTAATACAATAAAAATAATAAGATGTTTTGTTTTGTTGAGGTGATATGTCTTATGTAGATCTTAATTAATTTGGTGGCATCTACTTACTGTAAAGAAGGCTATTGCGCATGTTGAATCTTTTGGTAAATGAAATGTGTAGTGTGTGCCTATGATTTTTTGGTTTTGGTTCTAGTTTTCAGTATGTAAAGACGCTCATGGGACAGGCTCCTGCAGAGTTCTGGTCCCTGTGTCGTCAGTGCTATGAGTGTACATTGTCAGTTGTTTAAACATTACTAAATCCGCTGTGGGTTGGCACGAAGCATCTGGGAGCCAGACTTTTCCTGTGGACACATGCCAAGTCCTATATTGTATTTCCTCACTGCACTGGACTATATTGAGATAATTTTTCTTCTTGACTTTTTTTAATCCAGAAGTTGTTTTCCAAAGCTAAGTCATATGATAAAGCCATTTTTAACAAAACTACCTGAATTCTGTAACCACTGGCTGATAACTTCTTTAGGCAGAATGGGAGTAACTAAGTCCTATAATTAGACAGCATTTGGAGTCAACATTACTCTTGTAGGTGGGCTGACTAGTTCAGGAGAGTTTATATTGTTATTTTATGTATTGTCTTTAATTTGATGTTTCACTCTGAGCAAGGACAATAAACACTGAATGGTCCTTAAAGATGGTAGTGGGCAGGCCATTAAATTTACATATTTGAATACATTATTTAATTAGATGGAAATAAAGCCTTGAATTGTATTTTAATAAAGTGTACATAATTACAGCATAACATTTTATCAACTAAAAGTGCCAGGGTAAGTTTATTGATTGTCATACTTACACTGAAAACTAGTCTAAACAGTTATGGTCTGAGAATAGGGAAGCAAGAGCAGTTTCTCATACTGGAAAGTAGGGGAAGGGTTAGCTTGGCAGTCCTAACACTGTGCAACCCTTGGTCCCTAAAGTAGCAGGGATTTGTCCTTACAGGGTGGGAAGTTGAAGTTTACTCAATTTCCTACTCTGAAATGCTGTGTGTGACCTTGAAAAAAATCAGCTACAGCATGCCTGTCATGTACATTAAAAATGCCTTGGCTCTTTTACATAAAACATTTTGTTTATGTTGGCTTTATTTCTGGAATCCAAGGACGAGAAACTTCCAAATGAGAGTTCAGCCTGTCCCTTCAGGGAGCCAGACCTGAACAAGGGTTTTATTTTTTAAGCTCAGACTTTTATTCTGTGTTCTTGGAAGAATATCAGCTCCTACTTTGCAGGAGCCCTCCATCAGATGAGCTTTGTGTGCTCCCCTTCCTGTCCTCCCTTGCTTGCTTTGGGGAGCCCCATTCTACAGAAATACTGTGCTTCTAGAACATCTTTCCTTTCTTGGCCATTACAAAATGCTTTATAACAAATTTCTCTCCGTGTCAAGAAAATAGCCTTCTGCGGGAGAGTTGGAAGCTCCTTAACTGTCGTTCTGAATATTTCTGCACACCCCCTCATAGATCCATGGAAATCTGTATTTTGAAAGCGCTATTCTTTGTAAAGTGCTTTAATTTGCTGCCTTTTTTATGTCTTACTGCAGTCAGCTCTAGTGAGGAGCTATAGCTGCTGTCTTCTTCAGGATTGATCAGTCTCCCTGGGCTCCTGGCTAGGGTGGAAGCTGCTCTCGGCTCTGCCTGTTTCAAGGCTCGGCCTTCCTCTGTCTTTCATCATATTCAGTCTCTGGGAGGGAGGTGATGGACGTGATTTTTCCATTTACAAGCTGCTTTCCAACAGAAAGAAAAATGTAAGGGGCAAATGCCACGCTTTCCATTTTCTGTGGCCATTACAAAATTGACTCTTCTGTTTTTTAGCAGTGGACACTATTTTCAGGGAGGATATGTTATTGTCAGTCACGTTACTTTGTCACTGAGGAGTGTTAAAAACAAGAATATATGTCAGTATGACACCCGTGAGATTATCCTTCTCATAAGTTCCGTTTTACGTCAAAAGGTTAAAGTGCTGGTGAGTTAACTAACGGCTTTATGAGCAAGTGATATACAGAGAGTCTACCCTGACAGGAGGAACTTGGGCTCTGGAAGCGGACTGCCCAAGTTCATATCCTGCCCCTCCTTCATCCAGCTCTGTTCGCTGCACTGGTTACTGAAATGCTTCCATGCCTCTATTTCTTCATCTGGAAAATGGGAATAATAGTGTACGTTCCTCAAAGGGTTTTGAGGATTGAGTGAGATTTAAGTATGAAGTGCCCAGTTGTCTTTGCACACAGCAAGTCCTCAGATTATTATTCTAATGACTACCAATATAAATCTGCTATGCAGTGTGCAGTGTGTTGGGCACTTTACCTCATTTTGCCCTCAGAGGAATTCTCTAGGGTACACTTTGTGATTTTTGTTTTCCTGATGAGAAAATTGAAATTGAGCAAGTGTGATTTGGCTGAATCCGTAAAGCCAGTGAAAGCGGGTGATGAGTCCTGGAGCACAACCTTTGTTTGCATTTATGTCCTTTCATTGACCTTCTTGAGCATATAAGTGGGATAAATTCCTGCCTTAGTCATTTCACTATAATTATTTACTTGGCTGCTGTTTGGTGAGGCATACCATGTTTTCAAATTTAAAAGGTAAATGATATTTGAAGATACAAAATTCTAATTAACTTACATTCAAATGATAATAAAACACTGAACTTTTATTTTTTTTTGGAGATAGGTCAGAGCCAAAGATGATCTTGAATTTGTCATCCTCCTGCCTCCACCTCCTGAGTGCCGAGCATAGAGTCATGCACCTTTAAGTCATGTCTGCTTTATGAAGTGTTAGGGCTCGAATATAAGGCTTCATGCATGCTAGGCGAGCACTCTGTCAGCTAAGCTACAGTCCTGATCCTAGAACACTCAACTTTGTGAAGTCATGTGTGAGGAGATATGGCTGCAGATACCAGGTTCTCAGAGTGCTGTCCCTGGACCAGCAGCACAGGCTGGCAACTTGACATTCAAAGATCCCCCAAATCTAGTGAAACAGAATCTGTATGTATGGGTCACAGCCTCGGGATTCTTAACAAGACGCATAGCTATTTCTGATACCTGGTGAAGTCTTCAGAGCACTGTCCTGGGCGAACAACACATGTAGGTGATTAGCAGGGATGTTGCTGTGGCTCATCCTGAAGTCTCAAACTGAAGTTATATATGGCAGTGAAGCATACAATAGCAATAGAAAAGTCCAAGTGGGGCTGCTGTTTGATAATTGCTTCACAAATATTAAACATTCACTGTTGTGTGCTTGGTCCTTTCTATTCCCTGGCCTGAGGCCTTCTAGGCACCGGTAGCTATTGTCGTTGGACACAGCCAACTAAGCCCAAAGAACGGAGGGACTAAGAGTGACCCTCCGGCTCCAATTAGGATGGTTGATTTTTCTGATTATCAGCGACTTGGGACCTTCAACCAAGAGGGACTGATGCAAAGTGTATGTAGGGGTAAGAGCAGCAGGAGATGCCTTACTGGGTAAAGCACTTGGAGGATCAAAGTTTGGGTCCCAAGAACCCATGCAATGTCACATGTGGTAGTGTGTGTCTGTAACCCCAGTGCCCCTTTCTGCAAGAGAGACAGTGGAGACAGGAGAATTCCTGGGAGATTGCATGGTTTACGCAGCAGCAAACAAGAGACTGTATTTCAAACAAGGTGGAAGGCGAGAACCAAGACGCAAAATTGTCCTTTGACCTCTGTGAACTAACACCTGTGTACATGTACTAACACACACACACACACACACACACACACACGCACGCACGCACGCACGCACGCACACACACACACAGATAAAAAATTCAGAGAGGATAATAAGGGAATAAAATAGTTATACTATCACACCTTCGTAGATAGAGGCTACGAGTGACAGAAACGTTGAAAATGAGTGAGGCTGAAGGATATAGGAAATAACTCGGGAAGCTGTTCAACTCTTCCCAGTTGAACTGTGGAGGGAAATGGACAAAAGTAGTTGTCATCGTAATCTATGATAAGCAGTGGGAGCTGAGCCATCATCTGGATATATTTGATAGACTTGAAGTCAGATTCCAAAACTACAAAGAAAGAATAGACACAAATGAATGCTATTAAAACCCATAAGCACTTTAAATTTCCGTTTGGATTTTAATGATACACAAACTCAGTGAGAGAGAAAGGTCAGTTTCTTTGTGCTAGAATGTATTTAATGAATGTAGCTTTTGAAGAGACCTATGAAAATACTTGAAATTTATAGATTATGATCAGTATAATAAAAACTATATAATAGCATTGCTTTGTTTCTGGACGTAGTAAGGAGAGTAGCTCAGAGAAAACGCCTCAGCTTCAGTGTTATTTACTCCTTCTCTCTCAGAATTATTCTCCGACTGCTAATATTAGTAAGCGCTACCAGAAGCCCAAGTGGAATGCCTAGCTAGGCAAATCCATGTAACTTTGACTGGACAAGCATTCTTAGAAACCGTTTCATCCCACCCCCTGTGCTGGTCTGTGGTAATATAAAGAAGCTCTCGGGAGCTCACGCCTGGAGGAAGGTAGATTAGGAAACAAATGTTTGCAGCGGGCAGGACACGAATGGAGGGCTTTATGCATGCAGGAGCACACAGGAAACAGAGGCTAGTTGCCTGCTGGGTGTGGGGAAAGCCTCCTGGTTGTGAGATTGATTGAACCCTGTCTTCAAGAGCAGTAGGACTTACATTTGGCTTCTGGCCCAGGTGAAACTACATCACAAGAGGACTTGAAATTGAAGTCGCTGAGCTGCCTATTTGAAGTCACCTATGAAGAACGGGGGAGGTGTTAGAAGTAGGCGGAGTCTTGTCATGAAATCTGAACTTCTGTAGAGACAAGACTAGGAGTTTGTAGTGTCTGAAGTTGGGCTAACTGACATAGACTTGGAGAGGGTTGCTATGCAACGGCTCATTGGTAAGTGAGCTTGGGGAGAAAGGAGGACTAAGCTGTGGCGGCTTCCCAGGGCTGTGCTGAAGAGGGCACCTCATGGGTCATCTGAGACTTTGAAGCAGATGGCAGAGAAGGAGAAGCTACTCTCTAAGTGTCCCAGAGTCCTTTTCCCACCTGGAAGATGGAACCTTGATTATTTGGACTCAGTAAGAGTCACAGAAGTGATAGGCAGTAGCAGGACTTTCGTAGAGCTGGTGACCAGGACTTTCATTGGATAACTGAGTCTACAACTGTGCCTACTGCTACTAATTAATTGATTTTGTGGGTGTCTTTGGGCATTCCTGTGGTCATTGCCTTGGAGGACGAGATACAGGCCTGCTCTCAAATTGACTGAAGCCATGGGTCAAATCTAATCAGGCAAAATATTATAGGATGTCCCCTTGCTCCAAAAGTCTAGTTGCAAAATGTAAGAAAAGTAAGACTTTGCTTTATAGGAAAAGAAAACAAAAAACAAAAAACCACAAAGAGATTTTACTTACCAACTCAATATGAGTCAACAGTATAATACAATTCAATCCTGAGATTGCGTGCTTGGGAAACATAAAATGATGGTTAGTGTTCTGGGCTAGCAAGATAATAATTTTTTTATATGGTGGATAAACACTGTTTAGATATTTAACTAAACCTACTCTGGAAAATACAGGGCAGCATTCTTTAAAAAAAAAAGAAAAGTGTGTTAAGGATCCCTCGGTAAGAATGATTGAGACTTCTGGAAGCTTTTGTTTGTGAAGGTTACACTGTTCAATGTCTGTGTATCAGAACTAAAACTGAGACTTTTTTAATGTTTTTTTTCTTTTCTGTTTTTGCTTTTACTTTTGTTTTTCGAGACACAGTTTCTCTGTATAGCTCTGGCTGTCCTGGAACTAGATCTGTTGGCTGGCCCCAAACTCACAGAGATCCACCTGCCTCTGCCTGCTAAGTGCTGGGATTAAAGGCACGCACTACCACTGCCCAGCTAAAAATGTTTATTTTTAAATGAACTTTAAAATCATAATGATAAACTTATTACGTATGTACAACTTATTTCTAGAGAAAAAACACCTTAGGCTTTTTCCCCCTCAGAACTAGTGAGAGGAAGAGTATATGATTTGCATGTGTACAGCTCTCTGAAAGTCTCTCTAATGGAAGACATTTGGACTCTCCTGCCTGCTTCCACATTTAGTGTGCTGTGATGGTTGATTCAAATCAAGTCCAGTCAGCCATCGAAGGGCAAGAGAGGTCCTGCAATGGCCCTTGCAGGTCATTCTGCATATTCCTATTGCTGATCCCAGACTCCACAGGCAACAGTGGAGGCCTGGGTGCAGGTGGGTCTGAAAGAACATCAGTGAATTGTTCATACTTTTAAAGTTCAAAAGTCTGGCCGGGCGGTGGTGGCGCACGCCTTTAATCCCAGCACTCGGGAGGCAGAGCCAGGCGGATCTCTGTGAGTTCAAGGCCAGCCTGGGCTACCAAGTGAGTTCCAGGAGAGGCGCAAAGCTACACAGAGAAACCCTGTCTCGAAAAACCAAAAAAAAAAAAAAAAAAAAAAAGTCTGTCTTGCACTTGAACAGATCTTTACCCTTGTGTGAGTTGATGACACCAGACAGACATTTGTCATTTGGAAAATGTTGGTTCCCTACATTATTCAGAATCCAAATGTGGACACAATTTTTGAAGCGTACTTTGTTACTATCATCTCTCCCCAGGAAAGTCTCTCATGCTGGATGCTGTTGGTGGCTTACAGTGGGGGTTGCAGGTTTCTAAAATTGTAGTGTTTGTTTGAATTCTGTCATTGAAAGTAAACGTTGTCATTTGTGTCCCCAAACAACACATTCACTTTATTTCTAAGACAGCCTCTGCCAGATTCTCAAATTGAGGTAACTGTAGTTTGTCGGTCATTCAAGTAAGAATGGTGTCCATGAAGTGGAGGAAACAGCCAGAGCTGTGTTGTGTGAGCCCTGTATTTAATAAGACTGTTTTTAATGGAGATTATTGTAGGCACTTACAGAGCAAGTGAGATAGACACATTATAGTTAAATAATCTAATTACTAACTTAATTTTGATTAGGAAGTATTTTTTTGCTTAATGAAATTTGAGCAACCTTCTTTGACAAAATTTATTTTCTAAAAAGAGATTAAAAGTAATTTATAAATAACATACACATTTAGGGAAAAATGTATGGGGATAATAAAATACATATACATTTGAGATTTTTGTGTGTGTGTGTGCATTGGTGTTTTTCCTGCATGTATATCTGTGTGAGGGTGTTGGATCCCTGGAACTGGAGTTACAAACAGTTGTGAACTGCCATGTGGGTGCTGGGAATTGATCCTGGGTCCCCTGGGACAGGAGTTGGTTCTCTTAACTGCCGAGCCATCTCTCCAGTCCCAAGATATTCTTAATAAAAGAATTTTTAAAAGAGAAAACCTTACTAAATAAACATGGCCTACAAGATATCAATAGTAGTTATGTTTAAATCAGTATAATTTTTAAAAATTAATTTTTCTTCTCACTTACTGCTATTTTTCTATTTTCTAGCCATGTGTAGATCATGCTTTTTATAATTAGAATAATAAGGAAAAGTTAATTTACATTAAAAAGGAACTGTAATTATATCAGAAATGCACAACCAAAAAGAACTTTTTATAACAGAAATTATTTAATTTGACTTTGTTAGGTTAAGAGAATTTTTAGCATTGAATTTTTAACAAATTTAGAAGGCAGCAAGGAGTCTTCTGTTACACCAGGATCTGTGTTAGTTTTATTCTTTTTTGTTTGGCTTTTTTTTTTTAATTTATTGAGAATTTCATATGAGTACTATGTTTATATCATTTCCTTCCTCCACTTCCTCCCTCTACCCTCTCCTGCTACTCCTCAAATCCACAGCCTCTTATTCTTTAGTTACTATTGCTGCACACACATACACACACACACACACGCACACGCACACGCACATGCACATGCACACACTTATAAATATAACCTGCTGAGTTCATTTAGGGTTGCTCATTTGTATATATTTAGGGCTGACTGCTTAAGATCGGATCACCTATGAGGGGGCTCATCCCTGGAGAAGACTGGCTCTCCCTTTCTCGTAGCCATCGTTTGCCTGGAGCTCTTGATCTACAAGTGGAGCCCTGTGAGATCCCCCATCCATTTTGGCAGTAATGTGTAATGTTATTGCCTTAATGCATGTTGGCCAACTAAAAAGAAAAATCTTTTTGAAGTATCATGTATACATAACCAGATGTTTTGGATTTATAAGCCTTTCTGGACCTCGCTCTTCCTCATTGTCAAACCTTTCTCTCTCTTGCCTGTATGTGTCCTTTTGACTTCCTTCTTTTTACAAACCTTCCTCCAGCCTTCATAGATGACCACAGACTTGGAGAAGGAATTCAGGCTAATGGGTCGTGTGTAGAACCCCTCCCCAGTACTCTTCCCATCTTTTACATCATAACACAAGGACTGGCATTTTGTGTTTTCTGTCCCCACATGCCACACGTCCGTCTACTCAAGGATGGACATTTTGCTTACAGTGCCCTAGAGCCTGAGCCTTTGATGAGATGTGCAGGTTAGCTCATGGCTCCAACGTGGAGGTGAGTTCTTTCAAGTCTTGTGTATAGAAAGACCGAGTCATCTTCTCCATTTCCATGTAAGCATGCTTCCTTACTGAGTGTAAGCAAGAAAGGAAGCTTGCTGACTTGGACACAAATCTGCTTTCAGTTATAACTTACGTTAAAAACGAGTGAATTTTGGGTCCTGTGTTGGTGTTAGGGACGTTTGAGGGTGTGAAAATCCTGAGCTGAAGACAGAGCTAGGAAAACAGGAAAGGCAAAGCTGTATGATTTTGGCATCACAAATTATTATTCTATTTCCAGAACTACACTAAAATAAATAGATAGATAGATAGATAGATAGATAGATAGATATAGATAGATAGATGGTTTCAGATACAGTTTGTGGTGGTGTCTAGCCTGCCCTCCATGTCTATAAACAGCAGATACTTAAGAAAACAATCCACCATACAGTGAAGGGTGTGTGTGTGTGTGTGTGTGTGTGTGTGTGTGTGTGTATTTGAAAATATTTGTACTTGAAATTACTGACAAATGCTCTCAGTAAGTTGCAATTTTAGTGAAAGTCAAAGAAGAGACACTGTAGCTTCCTGGTGTGTGCCTGAAGTTTAACCCTCTCTTATAAATGTCCTAACTGGATGTCACTTGAGCAAGTTATTCCGGCTCCACAAATTTCATTGTTTGCATTCACAAAATAATGAAGATACAAGTGTTTAGTATTGCCTCATAGAATTATTGGAGTATTTAGTTACATAATGGATTTAAACATGAATAATATGGCTATTTAAGCAATAAATACTAACTATTCTTGAGAGGAAAAACCCACACATGATTACATAATCAAGTGAAGTCTGGGCAAGTGTGATCTAAACTGAAACTCTGTTTCAGAGAATAGTTTTTTCTTTTAAAATACATTGTAGGAGTTTACTCTCCCAGTTGAGCTTAAATGTGTTGTGATTCAGTAACCAAGAGCACTGTTTTCTGAAGGCAGTCCATGGGAAACCTAATCATTGTGTGAGTCAAGTCAGTGACTGGAAGGGACTGGAAAGTCAGTCCTTGGCTACTGCACTCACTCACCTTGCCTCGGTGCTAACCAAGTGTGGTAGCCTTTCTCAAGCATGCTGTGTTAAGCCTTTTTCTCTTTGTTTATTTTTCCTAAAAGTAAGAACGTTAGTAAGCTAGAAACAGCAGTATCACAAGTATCACACAGCTGCACAGACTGGTGACCCTTGCTAGGATACTAATCTATCTGCTAGGAAACGGTCAATTTTCAAATTAAATAGATTAATGTAAAGGAAGGGGAAGTCCCGGCTTCTTCACAATAAAGCATTTCTTAACATGGATTTTCCTAAAAAGATTTGGAAGGACTTGACTCTGTTCTTCCTCCTGTCCTTGCTCAATCTAGGAAGGAGGTCAAGAACCCTTTAAAAAGAAGTGGCTGCAGTTAGGCTACGGGACAGTGTGGGTTGAAGGCTTCTGGAAGTTGCCCCTTTCTGACGGGTTTAGAGGAGCCTTTTCTGACCACCAGACATTTCTAGAACACACCGACTAGCAGGTGTTGACTGCATTTGATTGTCTTTGGCACTTAGCTTGCTTTATTTTCGTCTTGTCTGATCACAAAACAACCTCCGATGATTCTTCTAACACCGTGTGATTGGAATAATAACTCCGTGTGTTGGAGAGGCTTGTGTTGCAGCTGAGAGGCATGTAAATACAAGCTGCTTATTTGCAGCAAGCTTCCAGATTTGCAATATGATTGCTATGGAAACCACATAATGAAAACCTTCTAACCATCTGTGTGGCTTGATGGATTTTACTGCATAGCTGAGCTGTTTTTGTTTACTGTTATTAAAATGTTGAATGGAATATATTAACCCACAAACATGGACTATTTGAGATATTAATTAGTATTATATAATGGCATTGTGCCTCAGCATGAAAATAAAATATATTTAATAATAAATCTAAGTAAAGTAACATGTGAATGTATGTATTTCTAATATGGAGTGAAGGTAATTATTGCCTGGAATTTTGATTCTTCTTCTGTGGCTTTTAGTGGCATGGGGAGGTTTTCTCCATTAAGAAATGAACTTTACGACTTCCATGATTTTCCGATCCACTTTTGCCCAGTATTTAGTCAGCACCTCCTTTCTGCCAGGCTCTAGTCAATAGTCATTGTGAATATTCTCCTCTCAGACTAAAAACACAAAACTTGAGTTTGTCTTTTATGTGGAAGCTATTTGTATTGTTAGGCCAAGATGAATGAGTTGTTGACTCTTACTTAGAAAACTTGACAGATGGATTGCATAAGGCTTTCACCTAAAATGTCAGTACAGTTTGGAAGTGCAAGCAGGCATCGTCGTCGAAGCACCTCATGCTCTACAACACTGCCTACAAGGATGACCTCACAGAGACTTTTCTGTAAATACTGGTGCTCACAGATTTTAATGTCATTGTTCTGATGATTTAATAATACATTGCATAGAGGCAAAGTTTTCCCATACCAGTACAATCCTTAGCATATATTATAGACACATTTTTAATAAAGTAAAGATAAATTTGTGATAATAAATTCTTCAGATTTTATTGTTAACTTTGCCAAGAACATTTTCCATTTAATTCTTACAGTTATTTTTATGGCATACTGATGCTAATGTTGAATGGTGAGTCTAAATCCTAGTTTCTTCTTAAAAGCCAAAAATAGTGCCTCCTACCCAGCTGTGGCTTTGTTTGACTAAGTGCCCTTGTGGTCTTTATCCCTTAATACTGGATTTGTGGCCGGGCTGGAGAGAGTGGATACGAAGGAGAAAGAAAGGCAAGGCAAGCCCTGTCTTTGGCCTTTAAAAATAAATGTACCATCTGTGAAAAGAATAGGTGGGATTAACTGAATTTCTGCCTTTGGAGCTGATGGGAGAACACCCTATAAACAGCCTGCTTGTGATAAGTAGTCCTTGAGATTTGGCCAAAGTGAGGTGACGGTTGTTAAAAGAAGTGTCCCGTATTAAATTACCGAGGTTAACTCAGCAGTGTGCATAAAGACAAACAGTTCCAGCTGCTCCTTATTTTGGAGCTTTTATTATTTTGTCTGAGTTGAATTATATAAACTCAAACCACTTATATTTGACTTCTAAGCACAGTAAGTCTGAAGCCTGCTTCAAATCCTGGTGTTGATTAATCACTAGTTAAAATGTACAGGAGACTTTTTTAATACTTTACAGTTACCCTTTTCTCTGGTATTAACCCCATCCAGTTGCAAAAACAACTCCGTGTTCTTCCCCCAACAACACAGATTATCCAGGCTAGCCTCTCAGTGACGGTATGGCCATTTGTCCTCTAGTCTCTAAACCTGAGCCTGAAAACATTTAGGCAGGCAGGCACAAAGCTTATCGATTCTGGTTCCTCCACCTCTCACAACATCTCCTTCCCGTTTCCTCTGCCCCTTCAGTTCAGGACTTCCTTCCTCTTTATCTAGACACTCCACGCCCCTCATGCAGGCTGGCTGAGACAATGGGATCTAAGGATCACTTTTAAAGCCTTTTTAGTCCTGCCCTGTCTGCTTAGACACCTTCTAGGGTTCTCCCTGCCCACTAGACTGTCTGAAGGCTATAGCAAGATGTTTATGGATTCTAAAGTGGCCCCCATTTCTCACATTCTCTCTTATCTTGCTCTTCCCCAAGAATACCCTGTTCCTTTGTCCAGTGACTGTGACTGTGCCTTGTTAGTTCCTTTTCCTCGGGTCTCATCTCTGTCCCAGCAGGCTGTCAGCATCCTCAGGGTGGAAGCTCTTCCTCCCTTTGCCCTCCTGGCAAATGCTCCCTCCCACACACGGCTCTTCCTCAATGAAACTGCTTGACTAGTTGATTGATTTCAGATTCATTCTGGCTACCGATGTATATCTTACATATATGTTGTGGATTATTCTTGAGTTAGGATTTTTAATTTAGTTTTTCTTTGGTATGCCATTGTTTGTATATCCTACATTAAATGTTTTTCAGTTTTTTTTAGTAAGTCCTTAAGTAGGGAAAGTAATAAGAATGACATAGTTTGATTGTTTTAAAAATTAAAAAAATTCTTGCATAATTTTGTTACTTTGTTCCATATCTTGAGAAGGGAATGTACTTGGAGTGTGTGGGAGAGCAAAGCCCTGACTACAGGGAGGATAAAGAACATGGTCTGTAACCACAGACTCAGGTTTGAATCCTGCGCTTTGGAAGAGTTCCATCTTCTGCGTCTTAATTTACTGTTTGTGGAATGATGATTTAGAACCATTCATCTATAAAGCCGTCTCTCCCGTGTATGTGACACCTAGTAGACCCACAGTATAATTTGGGGGAATTACCTTGAAGTGTTAGGACCCATCTTGTAAGAGGATTAAGTGAAGAAACCAGTGACCATGTCTGGCAATTGATGACTTAGAGGTTAGCTGTATTTTACATCACACATTTTCTCATGATGTTTTAGGAACTGTGGTTTTATTGTAGTATTTCTATTACTCAGTATAATATGGCATATTTGTATAATGCTGGCTGCTATACTACTAGATTTAAGGGCTGGAATGGATTTAAAGTGGCTCCGGACAAGTTTCTCTAAGTATTTAAAACAAATATACAGCACATTAGTGCACATCTCACATTGTATCAGATCAGCTTAAGCCTTGCTGAGGTTGCTGTCTGGTTATTAACAAAGGAATGTGGATCTTGAGTATCTTGTGCTTTTAAAGGTAATTATTTAAGTGCCGTAGACTTGCCCGGCTCTGTAGTATGGGTGGGTGCTGTGATGGAGCATGGACCTGTTAGTGTACCACTATGCTGTTTGTTTGCAGAAGAGGAAGAGGACACTGCTTCAGTGAAGATGGACGAGCAAGGGAAGGGGAGTCGGGACAGTGCACATTACCCCTCAGGTAGGCCTGGCCAAGCTTACTCTTGTTTTGTTCTAGTCACTTTCTGACTCTGAAGATGTTTGCACAGCTCCCCGGAGAAGTTGACTTGTTTGGTCTGTATGTCTTATGGCTGATAAGCTGCTTAGTCCCATTTAGGATGCATGAAAACCACTTGAGAAGGATTTATAAAGTAAGCCAATTTATACAAGGTATTCCTTCCTGAATTACTTTGTAATGACTCAATTAGCTTTCATTTCTGCACAAAGGAGATTTAGTTGCATAAATTAGCTTATCATCATTGAGGAAGTGTCACTGCTAAAGGACAGTTTATAGATACAACATGCAGTTGCTGTCAAACCTATAAGAATGTAATATAGACATCTGTGTATACTTTGTGCTTGAGCAGAACAGACTTCTGCCATTCAGAGACTAACAGGGGACAACAAGTTGCCCAGGGGACTGGCAATGTAGACATCTCTGAAAAGGTCAACTTGACACAGGCTCTGACAATCGACCCACAGCTCTGTCTTCTTTGATAAAAATCAGATAAACTTAAGACCGCTAATTGATCTGCAGCCTGTTTAAATGTTGGCCATGCATATCTTCATTGCATATGATTAACACACAAAGCAAATGAATTGGGGAAGAAATGCCAGAGTCCAGTGACAGCAGCTTAAAAATGAGAAGACTGGGACGGATATTCTGCATTATCCATTTCCACCTGGCACATGGCCCCAAGTCCTAATTATGACCGAGATGGAAAATAACCGCGTGCATGATGTACAAAGTCACACGATACAGACAACTTTGCTTGCTTGTTGTTATTTCCAAGTAGCACAAGATAAACTATCTGTAGCGCAAACATGAGGTTAGTTTGGATAAACCAGCAATTATTTTACAGGGAGAGAAGAGATGGCTGCCTTCTTATCAAGACTTTACACCTCTTCATAGTCACATGTCAGATGGGGCAAGGTCTGCCCTGTCACCCCCGGGTCCTGTACAGAGCTGGAGCTCGGGTCACCTTCCCCTCGCTGATATGTCCATACATCACTCTTTTGAGCTGTCAGAAGCAGGGTGGACAAGCAGTGTGTGTTCAGGAAGTAGCTTTCCCGAGGCCTTCCTACCATGACATATGGAAAGGAAGCAGAGGCCTGATTCTGGACCTGGACAGGAAGGTGGGAGCAGGTTGCTGCAGAGGGCTTGGGTTTGCTTTTTTTTTTTTTCAGAAAGGAAACAAGGACAAAGTCATTAGATGTTAGCACTCCTGCCCTGTACAAAACAACTGTGAAACATGGCGGCCAGCAAAGCCCCAGGCACAATGCTTGATAGTAAAGTTGGTATATATATTTTAAGATGTATCACGAAGCTTCTGCCAAAAGCATGCAGGTTTCTTTTTAAAATGTCTGTGCAAGGCATTATCAGGCAAGGCCCTGCATTTGGTCCCCATCACCACAAACCAAAGCAAAAACATCTCACATGGTCTTCTTCCAGGGCATAGGCTCATGCCTTTAATCCCAGCATTTGGGAGACAGAGCCAGGTGGATCTCTGAGGCCAGCCTGGTCTACAGAGCGAGATCCAGGACAGGCTCCAAAACTACACAGAGAAACTTTGTCCCGGTTAAAAAACAAAAAAAAGTTTCTCGCTTTTGTGAGTCTTCTGTGCTTTCAAAGCTGTATTTCTACATGACTTTCGTCTGTGTGTGTTTAGACACACTTAGATTTTAAAGATAAACTAGAGGGGCTTCCTACTTTCCACAAACAAGACTGCTCCTCATTTTCTAGGCCCTGCATCCTTTCCCAAGGAGATGGGCTAATAGGCAGGCTGCTGACTCCTCCCTCGTTGTTAAGGCCTCCTCTTCACACCTAGAACCTCAGTCAAGTGTAGATATAGCTGCTCAGTGCACACAGCTCTTCAGCAGTGCTCGCGTGTGGGACACGGAATTGAGGTAGGTGTGAATACCGTCATCATCAAGATTGTAGAAAGCACAGTTGAAAATGCATCCTTCCCCAGCATTGCACATCGCTGGCTCCGTGGCTTCCTTGCAGCAGTGAGGTTTAATGAAGTGCTCCCGATGCACGTCTGGGGAGAGATGCATCTTGCACACGGTGGGGGTCTCTCCCCTTGCCCGCCTCTATACCTCCCATTAGTGTTAATGGGAGTTTCTCCAAGTGTATCCAGGGAAGAGAAACCCCCAAGTGGTAAGAGTATGTATTAGAAATCACCATATACTCTTCTTTTTGTCCTTTCTTCCCCGCCTCTACTTAAAAAAAAAGTCCATTAAATGAAAAGTAACTTGGGATCCCACAGTTTGGCCAAAAACCTCGCCTTTAGTTGTTTTTGTTTTCTTCCATGTCTTTGGACCAAGCCTAAGACTGAGCAGCATGGGAACATGTCCGGGCCCTGCTGCGGAAACTAGTTCTTTAGACCTTCTGCCTCTTGGCTGGAACTGTGTGGAGGGCCTGGCATGTGACATGCTGTCGTCCCCTCTGCTCTAATTCCTTGACTCTCAAGCTGACACTGACAGACTGCGTGGGGTGCAACATTTGACCCATTTAGTAGTTGATTTAATCTGACAAGAATGTTTCAACTTCTAAATCTCTATTTGTCTAAATAAGTGGTTTTTAAAAGAAATCAGTCACTTTATTATTAAGTGATTTTTTTTTTCTAAAAAAAGAAAGAAATTGACAATGTTTGGAGCTATCTGGCCAGCTGGAGTGCCCTCTAGTGTCCATTTACAGAATTTATTTACTACAGGCTTGGGGTGGGGGGGGGGGGGGTGTGGGGGGGTGGCCACAAGCTTTGTTAGCTCTTGGTTGGATTCCAAGGGCTTGCACACGTCCCTGCTGGTGTCCCTGCTGGTTTTAGTGCTTCAAGCCCAAGTGCTGAAGTGGAGAAGCCGATATGATGTCTGTCTCTCTCAGCCTCCTCCTCCCCATCCTGTCCTTCTGCCCCCCACCCCTCTCTCTTTCAGTCTTAAAAAATGAAAAATTAACAGGGGATTCTGTTAGGTTGTATTTTCTAGTCCCTGTTTATTTTCTCACAAATATAATTGAAAGGGCGCATCCTATAAATACTTAGATTCGATGTTATTTAGATTCTCTTTAAAAAAAAATGTTAAAGGCCTTAAGGAGAGTTTTTAATCTTCTAATAAATTCATACTTTGTGAAAACCAACAGTATGCTAACTGTGCTAATGTGACCAGTGGCTGAGATTGCCAAGAAGCCTGCTGTTTGAAAGCCATCTAGCCAAACTAAGATGACAGCCTGATCTAGCATCCATCGCCACATTATCCCCTCAGATTCCAAGATGACATTCCCGAGATGGAAGTTGTCAGCACATATGTGTTCCGCCTGGCTAGTGAACACACGGACATCTTATGTCTTACTGATATTACTTGCATTCTTTTTTCCTGAACTCATCAAAACTCAATTATCATGAAATTAAAAACAGGAAACAGTTCTCAGTGTAACAAAAGCGTCCAGTGTATTGAAGTGCGTGCTGTGTTTTGGGAGGCCCGCCCGCACTGTGAGTGACAAAGCATTTGTTACCCAGTTACTGTGGTGTTACAGGGCGGAGAGCACTAAATAATCAATCAGTTAATGGTGTGTATGGCAGTTTGAACACACCACATCCATTGTGCTTATGCCAGGAGAGAGATGAGCCGGGAACTCCGGTGGATGTTGCATGTTTATTCAGAACCCAGTGTCCTAGATCTGGCTGATCAAAATCTGTAATGGCAGTTTCAAAGTTGCAAAAATATTGTAGAGACAGCTTTGAGGGACTTTGGGTACAAACGCTTTCTATTTGTGTATTAAAGTCTGCTCTTATCATCACTGTTATCAAGTATTCCAAACTCTGTGAGATGGTCACTTCCCATGTGTCTGTCCCATCTCGTAGACATTGCTGACTTTGTGGTAAGGCCCGTTGTTCTTGGGAACACGTGGGAGTGGGCTCAGGACTGATAAAAACCAACAGGAAGCATCGTGCTGTTCTGATGCAAGTGCCATCACCGCGGGGTTTGGATTAAGAGTGGAACGGAGGGGGCCATGAAAAACCAAACCTTTTTGAAACCTTTTTGATCTTCATGAACATGCTCAGAAGAAGGCCTCTTGTGGATTCACTAGGATGTTCCGTGATTCACCAGAGCTGTTTAGACTTTCTGGCAGTCTGGGGTGATCCTTTCACTTCTGTTGGTTCAAGCCATAACTCCAACTTTCTCTTTCTTTTTCTAGGAGATAGAAGCACTGATTATGCTAATTTCTACCAGGGCCTGTGGGACTGCACTGGAGCTCTTTCTGATGAGTTGTCCTTTAAGCGTGGTGATGTGATTTACATTCTTAGCAAGGTAAGAAGGTACTCCAAAATGATAGCCAACAAGGGGAAATGCATAGTTCACTTCTCCTGCGTTTGAATTTACAACACAAGGGAAAAATGCCAATCGGAATTCTTCTAGGTCCTTGTTAACAATTGGAAGTTCGAAATAATTAATTATTTTGTCAAGTGAAATATAATCAGAATTTAAACACAATCAGATAACAGGATTCAACTTACCAGTGTGTTTACCCATCACTCCAGCCCTTGGCAGGAATCCACCTGCTGCCTTCTCCAGAAACAATATACTTATGTGAAAGTTAACATTGTAAGGTATTGGGTTATTAATTATGTTGTTCTTACTTCTTCCTTCTCATTCTTCTGTGTGCTTATTCTGAGCTTGCCTGCCATTCTCCACTGGAAGCATTGTGTTTATAGAAGAGGTTTTTCATCTTTGTGTAAACACATTGGTGTTCCGACAATTTAAAGGCGATGCTTTTCTATTCAGACAGGTTGAGGTAATTTTTTAAAGTTTAACACACTATATTTGTAAGTGTGGTGGCAAAGTATGTTGCCCCAAACTCATCTTTATATTCATAAGAATCATTTCTGCTTTTTGAGACATTGGACTGTAGAACCTGTCAGCTCTAAATCTCAGGGTATACTCCTGCTACTGTGTATGAGTTCTCTTCATTTTCATTGAAAAATTTTCCTTCTGTACCATTAGGGATTTAAAAAAGTGTCTACTTTTTGAGACTATCTTAGCACCAAATGATGAATGGAAATGATTTGAATATAAGCAGGGAAATGTTAAGTAGGTCATAAGTCTAACACTTTAATGTGATTGATCTGAGAATTTTTTGGATAGTTCAGAGGGGTAAGATGTATTAGATAAAATTGGAATTTGAAAATAAGATCACATTAGATTTTAACATTGGATGGCTGGTACAGGAAATCTTGACCCAGCTGGTCGTAGCATCTTAGAGTGGGCATCTTAATGAAGATGGGCTGTTCTTCTCCCAGGGACATGTCATGAGAATGCAGACGGTACTTGAGCTGTCACTCGTGACTCAGACTAGTTTTGACTAGTTTTTTTCCTTCCCTCCTGCTTAATTCCATACCATAGGTAAGCATCCATAATACCAGGACACATTCTAGGCACCAAGAATTCCATAGGATTAGTACTAAGTGTTTGTAAATTGGTGGATTAAGGAATACTGAGAATAACTTAATACAGGGAGCTGCAATCTTGGCTTATTAAGATGTCCAAAACCAAGGCTCCTCACACAGTTTCCCTGCTCATTGGTGTGTTGTTATTTCTTGTTGCTCCTGGAAGACCCTTTCAGTTCTTGGAAGCACGGTAGCCAGCCCTACTACAACTCATTGCCTGTACCAGGAATTGAACCCACAGCCTTTCTCATGTTTATCAAGTGCTATGCAGCTGAACTAGTGCCTCAGCCTCACTCCCACCCCTCACTCATTTCCCTAACTGGCTCAAACTGGTCTTGAACTCCAGTCACCCTCCCAATAGTGTGCTCTCAGGCATTGCCTGTGGTGTCGTACTCCACATAACAGCTTTTGGTTAAGTCTGTTATTAAACATTTAGTTATCCTGAGTTAAGTCAGCAGCTTTTAAAAATTAATTATTTAACAGAATTAACCCAGTTCTTATCAGGAAACTTTCCTGAAGTCTTTTCCAAAATTTACCAAGTTCACTGTTTCCTTAACCAATTTGGCTGCAAGTATATAAAATTAAAGAGTTGACTAACTTCTATTTGAAATTTCCAATTCTCGGGGTAAATGGCACAGCCACTGTACTCCATGTGCACTCCTTGTAAAGCCCGCATGCAGCAGTTCTTAAGGCCTTCTTCATGAGTCAGCTTAGCTGCTGTAAAGCCCACACAGGACACCCATCCCCAAGACAGACAAAGTGGTGTGGGCTTGGCTCAGGTCCACCATTTTCTGTTCCTGTGACATTCAAAGTGTAGCCCTAGTGTGTTGGGCTTCCAGGATGCTGAGGATAGAAGTTTAGTTCTCAGAAACCAGTTTTGTAAAGACTGTAGTTTTATGTATAAAGCTTGATTTAAGAACTTGGGTTAGAGGTGGCCCAGCTCATAGGCGGCATTCACTTCCATCTAAACATTTTAAAAGCTGTTATCTGGGAGAGAACCGTCCTCCTCATTCAGACCTTTGCAAGGCTTGATGTCCTAACATCAGTCAGCCCTTTGGGTTCCTTCTAGAGATGGGTATTTTAGCTGGGGCTAATTTGGGTTTTTGAAAGAAGAGCCAAGAAGGATTACTTGTTAGCCATCGAATCTTCCCCCATAGGCTAAAAGATTTAGTGCTCACAGTCAGCAGCTGTGAACCTCAGAGAATGAAGTGGGGTGGGGGGTATGGTTAGGATAAAGAGAACAGCCGCCCAGCTCTCCCTGACAAGCCCCACATCCTCAAACTTGGCTGGGGCTGTTGACAGTCTGCTTGCTTTGGAGTGAGTGCGCTTGTGAAGACCCCCTTCTCTTTACTGGGTAGGCTCAGAAGGAACTCTGGAGAATCTCTTGCAATTTTTTTATTACTGTAACCTCACAGTTTTGTCCAAACTTTGGCAAACATAGACCTTACGTTAATACCATAACTGTGCTTAATTTCCAAATGCTTAAAATAATACATTGAGAACTCAAGATTTCCAGAACCAAGTTATGAATTTCTGAATCAAGGTAGGACCAGTATTGTCTATTTTTAGAAGGAGAAGCAGTTGGGTCGGGGAGATGCTCAGCAGGTAAAAGTGCCTACATTTGCCCTACAACAACCTGAGCTCAACCCGAGGCCCACACTGTGGAAGGAGAGAGCTGACTTCCCTAAGTTGTACACACACTAAATAAACAATGACTGTGATTTTTAAAGTATAAGCAGCATAAAAATCACTACTTTTTTATATGCCTAATAATTGTTTAATCTTAGACTATTATCTAGACTTTTGTGACGATGGTATGAAATTTTTACCATTTTAATTTATTTTTTTACACCATCTAGTGGCTCCGAATGAGCGGTGCAGGTAATTGCAGCTAATGTGCACAGTCAAAATGGTGTCATTAATTCAACTTTAAATCTAGCTATGGGTTATTACTTTCCCATCTCATGTCAATAAAGTATTAGCATTAATCATGAAGAATTTTGTTCATCATTTTGAATTGTGTGGAAATTGTATACACAGGAAGAATATATTTTAAGGAATCTGGCATAATATTTGTGGAGACAGAAAATGAATACTTTGTGAGAAATTGATGTCATGACTTTGTTAAATAAATAAAACCATTTAAAAGGTTTTAAAGAAATGCTACTTAATCTTAGAAATGTAGTGACTTTTAATTTGAACTAGTACCACTGATTTGACTTACCGCCCACAAATTTGTCAGTTTTGAATGCCCTTTTTAAAAAGGCAACACAAAACAGTTTAAGAAAAAATAAATTCCTTTCATACAAGTATTTAGCCGATCAAAAAATAAAATGTCATGCTTAATAATGAAGAGTGTTTTAATTTTGTAAATGTAATGATAGAAAACATTTCGCTAATTTGTCGATTAGACTATTTCATTATGCAGCTCTATGGAAATACAGCTTTATTTTTAAATTTCTCTTTCTCTCTCTCTCTCTCTCTCTCTCTCTCTCTTCCATGGAACCCTCCTTGATGGTATGTCAGCTGCGCTCAGTTACCCTCAGGGTGACTGACTTATTTTAGCCTCTTTTGAGAGTTACACAAATCTTAACCACCACCGCCCCCCCGCTTTTTTTCTTTAGTGAAAATCAAATGCTGCAATAAAGAAGCACAGGCAGACACCTGCCCTTCCCCCTTCCCTTTTTAACGTTTTCCAATTAGCGGCTGTCATGTGACCCTCTGGTTGAGCTAGCCCCTCCTTCAAAGTGTCCGGCATTTTCTTAGTTTCAACCTTTGAACCTCACTAATAATAAATCTAAATTCTGTTTGCCTTAAATGGAGACAGTATCTTTTTTGCTTTATCATTCTTTTCTTATAAGCTTGATGCTGTTTTGTTTTAATGTGTTAAAATAATTCAGTATTTCAATGTAGATTTAGAAGTCTTTTTTCCTCCTACCAAAAAAAAAGACAGCATATTTTCAGGGACAGATGAAAGTATAATTTGTGATTTTTATGATAACTGTTTTGTTGGTGAATTAACTGTGAAACACAGCGTGATCTCAGATTTTTTTTATTTTTTGGAAAGAGAGGAAAAGCCATAGTAGAGATAGAAGTCTTTTAATTTTTAATTTCAGTTTTTGGCCGGATTCCAGTTGTTTAGACAGTCATGCTAAATATTTTACTATTTTGCATCTCCATTTTATTTTTCCCAAACCATGGACATAATCTGGTAGCTAATAGTGTTTTCCTGGAATCATGTTTGTGCAGTATTCTAATTCCATCAGTAGGTTCCAGGTCACACACACAGCAGGCCCTCTCTTCTGCCCATGCTCCTACTGGTCCTGCGGGTCTGCCTCGCTGCTTCGGAGTTACATCTCTGGCGGTTCATCTTCCCATCTGCACTTGTTGGTACATCGCTAACCACATCCTCATCCTTGCTTTTCCAGCAATAAGTTTTTTTAGAGTTAGAAACAGACAAACTCTACTTCAGCAGGAAAGAGGCATGCCACTCAAAACTCTAGACTATTTTCTTTCACCAGAGGCCTGTAGGACTTTAGCTTTGCGACCTTTAAAAAGTATTTCATTAAGACCAAAACAGGAAGCATAGATAAAACAGTAGTTATGAGTGAACACTAAAATGCATTTGAGGTTGTGCTGGTTGGAGTTGTAAGCAATACTTCGTGTGTGTTTGGTTGGTATTCACAGTGCTTGGTGAATTATGACTGTCATTGAACATTTACTTCTCGTTAGAATACAAAGATTTACTTAGTATGGCTTTGGGGGCTTCAGACCTATAAAATAAATGAATCAAAAGTCTCACTGGCAAGAAAAAGGCAAAGTTGTTTTTTTGTGTTTTGTTTTAATATACAGCTATTCCAGTTTTTCATTTGTGATCATATGGCCCAGGGTACCACAGATAGCACGGCTAACCACTGAAGAATGACCAGGACAGATCATGGGGACAACCATGGCTGACGCTGATCTAGTCCCCGAGTGTCATCAGATTCTATGGCCTTTTGAGAAGGAGGAGATTCTTTCTTGGAGTTGTGTTTGTTTGGACCTGACAGTGTTTTGTTTCTGTGCTGCTCTGTGGGTGCTGGGGCGCAAAGCATCATGTAGCCCTCCTCCTCCATGGCCGTCTGTCTCTCCAGCCTTGGAAGCGCTGTTGACATGCTCCAGTCCCGCTCTCAGAACTGTGAACAATATTTCCCCGTTTCCTCCTCCACAGAATGGAGGCAGCCTTCCCTTCTGGACCAGGGCTGATGGGTGGAGGGGGAGGCTGCTGTGGAGGCCTGCTGGTGGCCCAGCACTTGTAGGGACTTGAAAGAGGGTGAGCAAGAAGACAGTGTCAGAGGTTCCTGTGACCCGCTGTACCACGGGAGGGGCTGCCTTGGGAAATAGCCAGGTGGCAGGGTCTATAGGAGTTTAATTCTGCGTTGGATGAGCAAGTTTACCGGAAGCAGACCAGAGCCATAAAGAAAAGTGCCCTGTTGTGTGTGTTGTTGTTGTGTTTTATATTGAACAGTCTGTGATCTCCTATGTCCTTGTCCCCCAGCTCCTACCTCAAAACTCAAGAACTCACTGGCACAGTGCATGCCATTGTATGTCTGCCCTTACTCAGTGTGATGTCTCTCTGACCTCTGTAACTGGAAACTCCAGAGTGGCTGGTTATTTCCGGAGTAGTTATTAGGTGGGAGAGAGTAGAGACAGATTGTTGGTTAAGAGACCTGGGGACTCAGCCATTAAGAGATTAAGAGCATGTACTGCTCTTGCAGAACCTGAGTGGTTCCCAGCTCCAAGTGGCTCACAATAGCCTGTAACTGCGGCTCCAGTAGACCCAGCAGACCCCTGCACATGTGAATATACCCCACATACACAAAATTTAAATATTTTTAAAAAAAAGCTTTATAGAGTAGGTGTTTAATAAAGTAACAAGTGACACATGTTCATAGTTGAATTGTTAGCTGTAAAAAAAAAAAAAAAAAAAAAAACTAGAAAAAATTCCCATCTTCTAATACTTGCTTCCCCCACCCCCAAGATCTGATTCCCTTTTGTTTACTTTGCTTTTTTGTTACTTCGTTAAAACGCTCTGATCAAAAACATCTTGAGGAGAAAAGGCTTCCTTTCATTTTACCCTTCTGGATCCATCAATTAGGAAAGTTAGGGCAGAAACCACGGAGAAAAACTACTGGATGGCTCACTCCCTGGTTCATGCTCAGCGCCCTTTCTCAGCAGCCCAGACCCAGCTGCCTAAGGATGGCACCTCTCACAATAGCCTGGGCAGTCAAAGTCAAGTCCCGCAGACATGCTCGAAGACCAAATGGGGTTGGGGGGCGGGGGAGTCCTTCCCGAGGTTTCTTCTTCCCAGGTGACTCTTGGCTGTGGTGAGCTGGAGGAGCAGGGCAGAGACTGTCCCAGTGCTCAGTTCTGGCTGCTGTGCTCCTGGTGCGTCGCTTCTGTAATTCCTGGAGAGGGAGAAGAAAGCAATAGCAAGTGAACACACACAGTGCAGTGTTCTAGGCACCTGGGGCTGCCAGTTTGCGGGGTGCTCATGGAGTGAATCTGTGGGTCAGTCTTACAGATTAGGAAGCCCATGCCAGTAAGGCTTTTTATATAACAACTACCCACGGACACTGCTGCTCAGTGCTTTCTCCAGGAATCAACACTGATTCCACCCTAAATCCTTTCTTTTTCTAATACTGGCACTATGTGGACCTCGGGTAGAGGTGCCTTTTTGACTTTTTGTATCAGAAGGTTAATTGCGAGCACCCATCCCAGTTCTAAACAACATAGATGGCTGAAGTTATTCTTTTTTTCCCTCATCAGCCATTTGTTGACACTTCCTGTGCAGAGTACTCGTCCAGGCCGAATCCAGGGACGCTTGGAGTGGCTTCCCTTCCAGGGTCCTAAGCTGGGTGGCAGACGCAGCCAGTCTGAGAAGAGAGTGTGCTAATAAAGCATTCCTGTGGGCTGTGGGTGTGCAGGGGAAGGCAGGGGAGTGAGCATGCACTGGAGTGATTGAGAAAGGGTTTAGGAAACTGGAATCAAACTAGAATTTCACTTTGTTCATTCAACAAGTATTTGAGTGTTTGCTTATTTGTGTCTGTTAGACCTAAACTCTGCACCCCATAGGCTGGCAGAGGGACACCTTTCCAGCCCAGCTTCCCTCATCTTATGTGGCCGGCCATCGCTGTTGGCTGCCTAGGCCTTGGGTGTTAGCCACACCCGCTCTCCCCTGAAGACAGACGGTTTTCTTTCAGTCTCCTCACACAGGCCCTGCATTGCCCTTTTCATTCCATTTGGAGTCTCCACCCGCCTGCTTTTTTCTACATAAACTTGCAAAACCTCTCCGTAGAATTATGTGCTTCTCTATGAGTCTCTCTCACATTCCATAGTCCATGTTAGGATTACCAGCTTCTCTCCCCACCCCCTCTCCCCTGCCTCCTCCCCCTTCTCCTTCCTTCATTCTGAACTTCCTGATGTCAACACCCTGTCTTAAAGTATTTTCGTATTTAGCTAATACCTAATACAATGGCGGTGTTTAAAATGCATTTACTAAGTTCCAGTTAAAAATAGGAAAGATTCTGACTTCTGAAGAAAATGATGGACTCACAGAGTTGGGGAGCATTAGTACAAGCCTTTACAAGTATGGGAGGCCAGCTCCCACATTTTCCCATTTTTTCCCCAGGGTACTCTTGAGGAGAGAGGGATAAGAAATATTTAGATAGAAAGATAGTGTGGAGAAGAGACAGACAGAAACACAGGATAGCTTCAAGAGGACCTGGATCAATATCCACCGGCCCCTTCTGTCTCTTCAAAATGGCTTTTTATAGGAATGCCAAGGAGCGGGGCAAAAGACCTCCCCCTAGCATAGCCAAGTGCAGACCCTTCCCATCACCTGGTAAGCCATCCCTTAATTCAGCCCTGCTGGGTAAAGCAAGCTCAGATCTCACTAGGAAACGTTTGTGGGCCCCTGCATACAAGTGAAGAAATTAAGGCTTAGCATAATTGGGGAAAACCAAATAAAGACCAAGGATAGGAAGAGCGACATCCATGGAGGTTTTCAAAGATGATGGGTTTCTGCAGTGGAACTTGTACCTTGAGCTGAGCTGCCTGGCAACCAAACCCAAACAGAAGAGCTAGGGAGCTGAAATTCCTTTCAGTCAAAAAGGAGAGCCTTGACTTTGTCCAGCATTGGCTGCTTTGAAAAGCTACATTCTCACAGGAATCTCTAGACTCTGCACAGATAAGATTGAGTCTCAACAACTACAAAAAAAAAAAAAAAAAAAAAAGAAAGAAAGAAAAAAAAAAGAAAAGAAAAAAGGCCAGGGCAGGTAATGACCTCAACAATAACAATAATTTATAAAAATATAACTAAAGATTTCATTAAGGACATTCTGCAAGACCCCAAGTATATAATAAATAATTAGACTTGCTAATCTGTATGAAGTTGGACTATTGTAGTTCCAGTGAGAAACAGAAGTAGAAAAAGGAGCTTGGAGATTGCCCAGAGCTACCCGCTTCTTTTACAGCAAGCTGGGAAGCAGGAGACAGCTCACGGTGGGGAGGAGCTGCCGAGCCCCCAGACGCCTCCCCCAGGTGTCCACTGCCCCTGAGCGGGTTCTGCCCTGACCTTGTCAGTGCTCAGTCCAAATCAGTCTGCTTCCTCAGAGAAATGGGTTAGGATTCCTGGTTCCAAAGGAGACAGAGACCTTTCCTTCTCAAGATTTCATGGAAGCTCTTCAGACAGAGCATCTCATTGGGTGTTCTGGAAAACACTAGCCAGCAGCCTGCCGGTGCCTCATGCTTCAGATTACACAAGCTCCCTGTGCATGGATCAGAACAGATGCTTGGAAACGATTCTTAGATAAACATATATGAAGAAACATGTACTCCTATTAGAAATTAAATTTCTTTTAAAAATTAGACACTTGGTGCACCATACAATGTGAACATTGGTCTGGGCTATTATCCAGTGTCGAACTTACAGAGCATCTATTACATTCCAGTATCCTGGGGCATAGAGAAGAGAGCAAGGTCTTAACTCTGACCTCAGCAAGTTTGTCCTTTGTTATTTGAAGGAATAAAACTGAGGTGTGTGAAATCCACTGAGGAATAAAAGCTCCGCTTGAAGTTACATACAGGTGTTAGTATGTGTCCGATAATTCAGCACAAAAATCCCGACAGCTGAGTGACTGAGTTGGGTCTTGGGCACTGGACAGGATTTGGCTGAGGGAAGGTACTCCCTGGGAAGGGAGCTCCGTGAACACAGGCAGGCTTGCGTGTAGTAGCAGTGGGGACCAAGCTGATGGAGAAGTGACAGAGAACTTTGTAGTTCCTGTCATGAGGAGATGGTGGCAGTTCTTGAGCAGCAGAGTGAACTGAGGCAGACAGTTTCTTGGATGATCAGAAGGGCAGAGGTGACAGTGAGGTGGTGAAGACCTGCCCTGAGCAGAGACGACTGGGTGGGGTGGTGAACCCAGGAGCAGTCGTGGAGATAGGGACTGGCAGGTGACAAACCCTGACATCCCAGCCCTCTCTGCTGAGCTTCAGCTGAGTCTCTTCTTGTTCAACGCGTCTGTGAAGCATTGGGCAGAATGGCCATGTTTGCCTCACAGCATTGTAGCTGTTGACTGTAAAAACTTAAAGTCAGTATGTTGGGTCTCTGAGATGTAAACTGAAATTTGCTAGGAGAATTAAATTCTTACTGTATGCTTTCTTACTTGTCCATGTTTCTCCTGCTATTAAATGGAGTGAACGATGCAAAAAGAATTCTGTGAATCGGAGGAACTCAGTCACGTCTGAGCAGTAAATGATTAACCAGGGAACTGGATTCCACAGCCATGTGAACTCAGCAGAGCTTTGGGAAAAACATCTCCCAGTGGTGCGATTCGGGTATCGTGGAGAACCATGGGAGGGGGTTAGGAGGGGACAGTAGAGCATCATGGGTGCCAAGACCCTGTGTTGCTAAGGAAACCATCAGCATGATGAGAAAAAGGATTCATACAAGTTCCTAAACACATGTGCATGTGTGTGCGCGCACCAGGCGCGCGCGCGCGCGCGCACACACACACACACACACACACACACAAAGATAAACTTGAAGAAAGACTTTATATATTTAAAACATTAACTTTGTTTTCACATTGCTACTATTAGGAATAATTACCATCGTGAATATATGGGAAATAAAGATTAAACCCATTGATTCTTAAAGTCACCATGCTTAATATTTTGTGGATGAAGTCACTTTCACAAAGGGCTAGCACGTTCTGAAACATGGATGTGTGTTCAGACAAAGGACACAGCGGCTGCCCAGCATTTGAAGCACCTGTTGCCTTCAGACATAGCAGTAAGTGACTGAGAGGGTGGCCTGTCCCTAGACCCTGGCGGAGCTTCAGGTTTCTATGAAACAGCACTTGTTCACTGTCTGATTTGCAGAAAGTGGATTAACATACTCAAGAAAGGAGGGTCTGGCACTGAGAAGGATTGAAGTGAATTTGGGAATCTTGTAAGTATAAAATAATGCACCAGCAGAGAGGGAAGACCGAGTCAGTAGGCCGGTGTGAGCGTGTGTTCACTGTTGTGTTAGACAAAGTCTGTTTCTCTTCATCAAAGTCGGGCCTTTCCCCCGACCTTACTGCATAGTCTCGTTAATTTATCGCCCAGTAAATATTAACTATAAACAGATGAGATGGCTTTATGGTTTGACAGTTGTGACGTGGGAGTCAGACTGCGAGCGTTCATTGCCATCTCACTGTTATTTCCTGGATTATTGGGGGAATTTGACTTTGGTTTTTTGCCTCTGACTGCCACGTTACGTTTTGCCTGGAAGCCATCTGTTTTGCTGATAGCGAATTCCTTTTGAGTGCCATTTTTATACAGTAAGCATCACTACACCTCTGGATCTTGATAGCAATACTGCAGGAGCAGAAAGCAGCTTTGTGTTAGTAATTACCTAACATTGTCAGAAGCTGACTGCAGGCCTCTTCCTAGTGATAACAGAATAACCGCATAATGTAGCTTTATAGCACATGATTAATAGAAAATAATTACACGTCCTACAAAGGGATGCAATATTTCTTATAAATTGACTAAAATGGTTTCCTGTAGATTAAAGGACTCTTCATTATTTTATCAGTCCTCCCGAGGTACAGTCACTTGCCTATGTTAGCATTTCAGTTGATGGCAAGAGCTGAATAGGGTGAAGGATACCAGATGGCAGACCTCGTACCTGAGATCTTGAGTGCAGTCAGGTGATGCGATGTTTTCCTAGCCTGTCACGACTTAGATGGCAGTTTGGTGTGGGCCTCCCCTCGGTTTCCTCTTCCCTCCCCCTTTTCTTTTTTTCTTTTTCTTTTATTAATAATGTTTGAGAGGTGTCTTTTAAATGATCCACCTGTGACTTTCTGGAACAATGCTATAATTAGTATGTGGATTTTAAGACAACATGGTATTTTTTGATGGCATTGTTTCCCACCATTAACTGATCTGTCATTCGTAATCACATATGTTTGGGTCAAAGAGGCTGATTTCTTTCTTTGGAAGGAAACATTGCATGGTGTTGAATCTTGAGACTGAAGTTTAGAAAACAGTTATAGTCCATGGAGCATTTTCATCCCAATTTATGGGCTGCAGGTGGTTTAATTGGGGTTCCTATTGCTCGGGGGCTCATGCCGAGGGTGGTGGGGATGAGCAGTCTTGTGACCTACTCTGTAGCTTCAGTGCACAGCCATAAATCTGCCTCCTAGATTTTTGTCCCTCTACCTTATCTCTTCTCTTACTTCACACAGGAGTATTATATGGAATTATTTATAAATATAAAGTAATATTCTGTTTTTTATTGTTACCATTTTCTGAATGAGATCTGATATTTTACAGCATTTTCGTGAGGTGTGTATTTCATAAATGTTTTGGTTATTTTAAATGAAGTGAAGCATTTAGGATTACTGTAATGTAACACTTTTCTTGGTCCCTGGACTGTTACATGTAAGGGGTCAGTTTACAGCTGAGGAAGCCCCTCTCTGCCCTCTGCTACTGTGCTTTCTAGTTAGTTACCCCTATTGCTCTACCATAGATAGCAGCAGACTTTCTCAAGTCGTCTCTTGTCTGCCCTTGGTCGATGAGATCTTAATTTGAGGGTTTCTGCTCTTCTCAGGAGTAATGATAGGTCCTTAGATGACAGTACAGCTTGTAACCAAAGGAGAAGATTATAAAGTTCTATGAACTTTCTGCCGTGTATTTTGAGTCTGCCCTCCCACTGGTTGCCTTCTGTGTCTCCTATTGGCAGACTAGACCCTTTGCTCTTCTGATGTAATCAGTTTGAAAACACCCGAAGGCTGGTGTTGGGTAAGAGCTTTCATACTCAGACTTACCATTAGTCCCTTTTGATATCTTACAATGTAGCCCTTTGATCTGTAGAAGCTTACATGCGTTTGTTTTGGTAAGCATTAGGTTCCAATTGTATTCATTGCCTTCAAAACTGAGTAAGGGTGGTTTTATTAGGTGCCTACTAGGGTACAGTGATTGCTAGTCCAGCTTTCAGTCAGTTGATATTTCCTTTTGATGAACGTGCCTTGTGTAGATTATCCGCATCGTTGTTGAGTTCTGGATTCAGTGTTCTCACTGCTTGGACAGTTTTGTCCACTAAAATCACACTGTTAGCGAACTTTCAAACTTAACGCCTTTAGTCCACTGCCTCCAGAGCCAGTGCTGTCTCCTTATCAGAACAAGAAATCCAGGGCGAGCCTTTGTGCCCCTTTCTTCCCCTTTGTTCTCCAGTAAGCCTAGTTCTGCTATTGCCCACTACTTTAAAGGACCCATAGATTTTATCCTTTAATTTATAGGTAGACTGTCTGTCAATACATACATGCTAATGTTGCTACATTTGTATTGAAGAATAGCATAATTTTCCTTGTGATGGTCAATAGCATACAAATCAATATGAATGTTAAGCCTGTGTGCCTATCAACCCTCCCTCCTCACATATAACTCAATGTGCATATGCACATTCATCTATGACTCAGATGTTGGAAAATCAGAACCTATTGAATTACTTTGGGGATTGATTTTAAAAATTTATCTTATATGAAAAATTAAATTTGGGCCTTAATGCTTATGCAGAGTATTGCTTTTGGAAGATATTATTCTTGAAACTTGTAATTCATTTTACTTGTTTGTATCTCACTAAACATAAATAAATTTGAGATAAAAATACATTAGTCAATCTGGCAGACATATGAGGCTGGTTAAGGAGGGTTCACAATGCCTAAAGCAATGGTGTGTCTGTCAGTGGAGAATGAAGAAGAGAAGAGGAGGGCTAGGTTTGTTTATCTCACATTGTAAAGTGCAGAACACCTCATCAGTCACTCTGTTCACAGATTAATATTTTGCCTTTCAAACTAGAGAGACTTTGGTGTCCTATTTTTTTTTCCCCATTCTGCAAGCAAACCTAACATCACCTTCATGTTCCTCCCAAGCTTTGGCAGTCCAGAATCAAGAGAAACAGTAAAAACTTTGGGATATTATTTTCAAGAAGTCTTGTGAATTATTTTGTATTCGTATTTGTGAACTTTTAATTTTAGTATTTTTCTTATCTCTACTTTATCAGCTTAAAATGTATTAGGTTTTCTTAAGAAGGGCTGTATCTCTGAATTCTAAACCATCTAAGTTTCATTAGGAATTAGGAGTTTGTTGTCATGCCCCCTCACATCCGCCTCCCGGAGTGATTTTCATCCCTGATAGACAGATAAGAAGCTTCTTGAAGGTTCTGTAGCTCCTCCAGCTCCTGGCTTTAGCCTTACAGCTAGGAGCCGGTACCCAGGGCTGTACTGTGTGGACAGACCGGGAGACCCAGAAGCTAGTTCCTGCTGCTCTGGTGTTCCACGTCCTTACACGAGCGGCTGCTTCTGCATTCTGCCAGAATGAGGAACAAGATTGTGTTGTACAGTAATTTAAATACTTGCCAATAGCATGGCTGGTGTGTGTGTGTGTGTGTGTGTGTGTGTGTGTGTGTGTGTGTGTGTTTTAGTGGGGGGGGTGTTTGTTTATTTTTGTTTTTGTTTTGTTTTGTTTGTCCAGAAACAAAAAAGATGAAAATGTTTCCATTTGCAGCTCCAGCACCTTTGACTTTATAAAAAGAAACATTTCTAAGAAGTTGCATATAAACAACATTGTGCTTACACCAACCTAAAGGTTAATACTGCATATTGTTTTCAATTAGGAATACAATAGATATGGCTGGTGGGTAGGAGAAATGAAGGGAGCCATTGGCTTGGTGCCTAAAGCCTACGTAATGGAGATGTATGATATTTGAGAGTCCGGGTAAGTACATTTTAATCCAATATGCTGTAATAGCTCTCATGTTCTCTTGGTCTCTTTCTTCTGAGGCTTTGCCTTTTTCAAGTCTTTGTAGTTTTCTGATAACCTAAGTATGGTGCCCCAAATCTGTTTTTGTTTTTGTTTTATTTTGTTTTTCTTCGTCTTTAATTTTTAAAAATAACTTTAGAGAATTTACTTTGGAAGTGAACAGATTATTTGGGGAAACATTCCTTTGATAATAACAGCTGTGTTCTCAAACCTCCTCCTCTCTAGTGAAATGCCACTTTTAGGGCCTTTCTGAGCAAATGAATTGAGAAACATTGAGCAAACATTCATTTTTGTTTGGCTAAAAATGTTATTTTTTTTCTAAGTAGGAAAAATAAGTCAACATTTCTATTGAAGGAAAAAATAGAATAAAAATGCAGCTTTCCCTTTGTGCCTCCAGGGAAGTCTTCTGGGTGTCTGCAAGTGCTCCCTCCGGATTTGGAAACCTTCCGCGAGCCTGGAAGTCCCAGAGCTGCCTTCGTCTGCCTGCTTATCCCTGTCTCAGCAGCTCTTCTATGTAGTCACTCATTAAAACAGTCTCGATGTCAGATGAAGCCAGCAGTAATGGATTAAGTTAGATACAAGCAGGAGAGATAAGGCCTGCTGCTGTTTTTCAAATAATAATTAGTATCACTTTGCCCATTTGGTTTGTGTGGGAAAATTCATCGTGATTGTACATGATTCTTAGTCCCTGCAGCTGCCAGTGAAGGGTGCTATTTCTTAGTCATTAGGCATCCGTTATTTTTAGAGTGTTGCATATAATTTCATAGAGTTTGTAAGTTTTGAGTCGATACTAAAGACTTCTTTAAAGCTGTGTGGATGACTTAACTTAGTGTTTTTTTCATAGAGTAATATGTTTTCATGGGGAAGAAAAGTTGTGCAAATTGTCACTTTTACCTCCTGTTAGGTAAGAAAGAAAGAAAAGGCGGGGTAGCGTTAGTAGAGCGAAGTGGCAGTATGCTGTCACTTGGTTCACAAGTGTAAACCAGAGCCAGGTTTGTGCAAAGTGCTTCAATATCTTAATTTGGTGATGGGCTTGCCAATGTCTTCTACTGTAGTTCTACTTAAATTTAAGAAGATCAAAGATTCATAAGAAAGCCCATCTTACCACTAATACCATGGTATAAACAACTTCAGTGTGTTTTCAAAGTATGAGGGAGAGCCGGGCACGCTCTTAGCTTACTGTGACATCACTGCTGCGCTGTCCCGATCCCGCCATTAAATAGTAGTCCTGGCCGAGCCTCAGTGTGCGTCTCCAGACCAAACAGAAAAGACAGACCCAGGATGGCAGCCGTTGCCAGCAGTCACTGGAAGAGTAGGTTTGCAGAGTCCTGTCCGTCCCCTTTCATACAGAGTTGAGAGCATGGTATTTTAACTGTCTCTGGAGATGCTAGAAGAGCCTTCCTCTGGATAGAGACTGGATTTTTTTTTTGCTGTAGATGTAATCTACTGTTGAATGTTCTTCAGCAGGTCCCAGCTTTTGCTTAACTGTTCAGATAGAAATGCAAATGAGCTGATACTATTTTTAAATCTCCACTGTTTATGTACAACTATATTTACAAGGAGTAGTAGAGTGTTTATTTTACTGTTATAGTATAAAGGTTGTGATCACTCAGTTTCAAAAGTAAAAGAAAAAAATCTTAACTTTAGGGGTTGTGAATAACATAGTCCAAGTTTTCAGAAATTACGTTTGTAAAATTACCCTTTTCCTATGAGAGTGTCATTTAAACGGGTTCAAATCATCTTGGCAGAAGTTAGGCAGGTAGAAATGAACTCAGTGGCTGGCTTTCAGAGCCAGTGTGGGTTGAAAAGCGAAGCCTAGCCTGAGGTTACAGGTTTTGTGCCTTTAGCTGAAGTGGCCAGCAGATGGCAGCAGCCTGTCGTTTGCACATGGAGTCACGGGGGAACCCCTCCCCCACTCGGGCCGACTGAGAAGCCCTTAGATTTCTGCCTCCTTTTCCAGTTAATCCAGGAGAGGGAGTCCTTTGCCAACTGATGGCCAGCATTTCCAGTACAGAAGCATGGTGCTGCTTCTGTCCAGACCGCCTCTGGCCTTTGTTCTTTTTTAACTTGAATATACATGGCAGATAGAAGGTTGGAACCAAAAGCCTTTAAAATTGGGAGAGACGAGAAAAATTGCTGTCCCTTGCGATTCGTTGGTGCTTTCTGTTCAGTTGATGAACTCATTTTTGTGCTGTGAGGAAGTTTCTCTCCACCCCTGACAGTACATCACATTCTCTTCAAGATCATAATAACATCATTAATGTGAATTTAAACAACGCAGCTTGTTAGAAAAGATGCTAATTGTTATGTTCTCATTATGTTTGCTTAGCTTTTATTTGTTTTTCTATGAACAGTTAGAGAGCTAATTTTTTTGAAAGGTGATTGTAAGTCATATTTTATATAGCATTTTGCTTGATCGCCTGCTCTGTACTGAATTTGTACTCTGTTACCATTAGATCTTACAATAATGTTCCACTCTGCAAATTTTTAAGGTTCAAATAAAGTTTAATTGTTTGCAAACTGTTATGATGCTAATAATTCAACAGCCTGCTGTGTTACTAATGAAATTACTTTGTTATGATTAATTTGGAAAATAGTGTGTTGATTGTAGTAATTAAGCACAACAAGGTGAAGTAAATGATTCTAATGCCATCTGGCCTCCACACTGAATGAAGAAATGAAATCGGGCTGTCATCTGAATTTATTCAAAGAAGTAAGCATCAGACAGATGACTTTCATTGCTATAGGGTTTACGCTTAACCACAGCTCACCCGTTCTGGTTTCACCACTTTGTGGCATACAGCATGGTTTTTTGTTTTGTTGTGTTTTTTATGAAAATAGTGTTGGCTGGTCCGGCAGTTGTTCTGAATACTTGGTTTAAACTGATTATTTTAATCATAACTTAATTACAGATAATTACACACAGTATATGGGATCATAGGGGGAAAATCACTTTTCAACCATCTGTAGGTAAACTAGATACACGTGGGTCTTTTTATTTTCTGTCAGTGGATGAACACTTTGGATCCAGCCCTTCCCAGAAACACAGCTCCCTTTCAGTTGTTGCTGGAGTGTCTGTAGGCAAGGCTCTGTTACCATTTCTCTCCTGATTTTCACCTCACTGACTCTCACACCATCTAGGGTTATGATTAGAACTCTGTGTCGCTAGAGATTCAGATTTAGAGTTCAGTCACTGGACAGAACCTGACCTAAATCTACGTGTACTTTAAAAGCTTGCCCTTGACCGGTGTGCTGAGGATGAATTATGAGAGTGTGGATCAGGCACAGTGCCTCCAGACCCCAGGCCAAAAGACAGCTGCTGGTTCCGGGTTTCGGGCCAGCCATACAGAGCCGCACAGAGCCGCACAGAGCCGCACAGAGCCGTACAGAGCCGTGCAGAGCCGCGCAGAGCCGCGCAGAGCCGCACAGAGCCGCACAGAGCCGCGCAGAGCCGCGCAGAGCCGCGCAGAGCCGCGCAGAGCCGCACAGAGCCGTACAGAGCCGCTTTGACTTCCCTTGTGTTCAGCATATCCAAGAATGCTAGAAAGCAGACCACATGGCGAAGCAGGAATAATGAGATAAAACATGGTCAAGCCTTGGAAAGCCCATCTGCGCACAGAGGATAGAGGGGTAGATATGTCCATTCTGTCAAAATCATTTCTCAGACATAGCTTAGTCTGTCACTAGAGTCTTGAGTATTTAAAAGACAGAAAACAGATCATGTCTTGTTTTTCTCTTACATTTTAACCTATATTCAAATACATGGCAACCTGTCCACTAGCTGGGAAAGCTCACGTTACCAGGAACCCACTGCCAGGATATCCGTCAGAATCCCTCTGATGTCAGACTTTCCTGAGATGAGGTAAATACTTACCAAGTGGTGTGATGACAGTCACGTGAAATGCCGTGTCATTCATGCTGTGTTTAAGGGGCTCTCCCTTGTTTTCACTAGTGGATCTACTCTTGTTGCTTAGATACAACCATGAGATGTGGTGCAGCATGGTGCAGGGCGTATGCTGTGCTTCCAGTAAATACCTGTGGACTGGTTTGACTCCATACAATAGTTTAGGACCTTAGATATCAGAAGGTGGGGGATTTGACCTCTGTGCCCAGAAAGAAAAAACAAAAACAAACACACACAACCTTTCTGCAGTTGGTACATCTGCTTTCCAAGGATGCTCTTTTAGCAAATAAGCAGCCCTTTTCCCTGAGGCCTTAGCAGCTGGTCCCCTAACTACGTCAGCGTGAGCACCGTGTTTGTCGGTAACTGAGCATAATGGGGGTGTAGATGACTTCCAAGTTGAGCTATGGCACCACACTAGCCATTGGCTCAAAGTTGCGTGACTTTCAAATGAGAGACACAGGTGGCCCAAGGAGCTAGCAGGCGTCCAGCTCCTCTTTCCAGACCATCCCAAGTTACCAGCGCCTTCATTCCCGTTAGGTAGTGTCAGAAGAGCCCCTCTTCCTACCTCGTATCCTGGACGCAAGCTTGGTAGATTGTCACCTTGCATGGATCTGACGGGAATTTCTGAGTCAAGTGTGGTGGCACATGCCTGTGGTAGACACAAGCATATCAAAAGTTCTAGGCCAGCCCGGGCTACAGAGCATCATCCTAGGTCAAAAAGAATAAATAAAGGAAAAGTCCTGAGAGGAAAAGTTTCACAGGTCCAACGATAACTTTTGTCCTGAAAAACAAAGCCAAAAGCCTCTACCCTCTGTTTTCTCAAAAGTCATATGATTATGCTAACTTGGGTGTTTGGGGCCCCAGAGGAAAGGTGCCTCTGTTGTAGATAGCCCTGGTCATACCCCTGTTTAGCGTCAACCCATGCCGTTTACGAGGCTGAGCACACAGAACATTTGTGCCTATGGTAAAGCTGTGGAGACAGACAGACATCTCCCCCAAAGCCCTTCTCTCGAGTGTTTTCTTAGCATCTCGACTTTGGATGTTGTTTCCCTGTGTTTCTCCCCCTCGTTTCCAGAGTTTTCTTTTTTTATTATCCATTACTCACAGCGGTAATATAGCGCTGCACTTGTCTGTTTCCTGTTTATTGGCCTCAACTTCGTAATATAAAAATATCACTCCTGTTAGAGTAAAAGCAGGTGCCACGTGAAGCTTGAACAGCAATTTACCTCTCGTTTGAGAAAAATGTCACACAGGTACTCTCAGAGGAGGATATTAATGACACCAAAGCCTGCCAATTACAAGCGCGTGCCTCAGACTCGGACAGGGGTCCCACAAATAAGCTGCTCCCCACACTCTGCCCCATGCTCAGTCCTTCCCTGTCAAGTTCAGTGTGCTCATAACAATTTAATAGTAATAGCAGACTTCACTGGATGTTTCACTGTTTGTTATGCTGTGTACTTTTTTCAATTCTCACAACAGCCTGAGTGGCGAGTTCTGTTGGTCGCCTGTTTTCCTGATTAGGAAATTTGGCCTCACGCTCCTAGGAAATAACTTACTAGGCCGATCCAACTCCTGCTCCCCTTCTCCCGAATCCGACAGAGTTGACCTGAGGAGTTCTGTGAGGGATTCAAACGGTGCACATAGTAGGAGCTTGGCAACTGCTTGTTGACAGTGACGGTGACTGCAGTCTTACACGTGAAGATACCACTCTAAACTTGGACAACCAGACTGTTGAATTCAGCTCTTTTCCTGGTCAAAGCTAACTGGTGAGCAGATCAAATCTAAAGCAGCTAACACACCTTGATGTGGGAACCCTTCTTCCCATGAGCCTCCAGGCCAGCCAAAGGTGAGTCAGCCATGGTTGCAGGGTAGAGACTGGCCAGTGAGACTCTTTCCCAATAAGCCTTTCCCATTCTCTGCTTCTTGTACACCAAGCCCAAGAACCCTGACAGAAGCCCAGAGAGGCTGTAAAGCTGACTATCGGGTGCTTGTTTGGGGTGAATAGGTTTTAATAGGCAGAACTGTTGGTTTTATTTTTATTTTTTTAGTTAATTTAAATGTTACTTATGAACTGTTCCGTCCTTGAAGTCACCATACAAACGTTATAAAATGCGTTTTATATAACCGAGTGATAGCAGTGTTTGTCGTATGAAATTTTACTGGACTCTGTGGTACTCAAATGCTGGACAGTTTGCACATGAAGTCTCATTCTGTGAGTACCCACATACCCACATAGTACCTCGTACAGGGCTCCACAAATGAAGTATTCTGATGTGATATTTTTTTTTAAGGAAAAAATTATCAGGTTGGGGATTTAGCTCAGTGGTAGAGCACTTGCCTAGCAAGTGCAAGGCCCTGGGTTTGATCCTCAACTCCAAAAAAAAAAAAAAAAAAAAAAAAAAAACAAGAAAAGAAAAAAATTATCTGTTCTCTTGTGATCAAGGTTGGGTGGAGTGGGGCGCACAAAGGTTAGTCGTGGAAGGGCCAGCATGCACTGTAGCACTCTGGAATCTAGCCAGGGGATGGAGTAAAATCAAGTCCTTCGTGGTTGAAAATATAGCTGTATTTTTCTTCTGGTGAGTTCTTTGAAATATTTTCATGCCTGGCACCCACAGTGCTCTCCTTTCCAAGATAGACGGAATAGCTTTGCCTTGTCCTGGTAGCCAGGTGACAGCCAGATAGCCAAACAGGTCTAGTTGGTGTAAAGCAAGCTACCTCCACAGGTAGTACTGTTCCTTCCTAGTTCCCACGTCAGTGCCTGTGGCCTGTGACGTCTGTCACTCTGTTCTTTCCTTGTCCCTGGTTCTTCCAGCTTTCCCAAAGTTGAGTCACACGAGGCATGACAACTGTCATCGCTTTGTCCTCTCCACTAAATCTCTACCTAACTGTCGAGCCCATTCCCGGAGTCCCGAACTGCAGGCCTGGCACCCGGGTCGTGAGTGGGGGCCTCTGTCTTCCCTGCAGCTTCGCCTTGCGGCCTGGCATATCCGGTTCCTTCTTTATCACCGTCTCCGGGCTTGCTATTTCTCTTCCTATCTAATTAAATGGTTCCACTTTGAATAATTACATTTAAGTGCTAACAGCAGAAGAGGGGCATTGAAAACACAGGGTTCAACAGCCTTCCCAAGGAGATTCGCAGTCAGAAAAGACAGGATGAGACACAGGGAAGAGCAGCCCCAGGGAGCCTTACCTCGGTGCAGCTCCTAGCAGGTGAAGCCACAGGCCGTGTCCTGTGACTAAGAGACAAGCCTCTCTTGATTTCGTTGTGTCTGCCCTTGCTGTCTGGAAAACAAACTGGGAATTTTTTTTTTCTTGTGTATTAATACAGAAGGGGAGGGACGTGTGAGGGTGTCAATAGTGGCTCAGACAGGAAGGTTGATTTTGATGTTCTTTTTAATAAAAAGATTCTGAACTGCTTGTAGCTACTGGGTGAAGTGAGGGCAGTAAAGGGCCGTGTGGATAACCTTTTACACAGTCACCGCCATCTATGGTGAACCAAATCCTAGGAGCTGAGAGTGCCCGGTACCCTTTCAGGATAAACACTCTTCCTGGGGTGGGGTAGTCCTCTGCTAACAGTGAGGAGCAAAGGACCACACAGGCAGGACCTGGAGTCCCCTGAACCACAGTCCCCTCCCTGCTGACTGCCAGGGGCCCCTGTTCGTTCCTCCTCATACTTGAGTTAAAGCTTGAGATTGGGCTCAAGGGAGAAAATGTCTCAAGGGATCTGAGAATCCAGAGCAGTGTCAGGCCTGGCTTCTCCTGCCTCGGGAGATCTGAGGACCGAAATGAAACTGGGCAAAACAGCAACTTCTCCTTCACTCCAAAAGCAAGGAGGGAGAAGCAGGCAGGCGCAGGCCAGGCCGAGCGAGGCGCTTGCAGCAATCAGTGCCTGGGTGCGCGGCCTTGGCTTCGCTATTTTATAAGTGTTGATGTCAGTCCTGGGGAAGGTTGGGGTTCTCCTCTCTGTTTTTAAATCAAGCTTCTGAGCAACAGTCCATTTGTATGAATGGAGATGTCAAAACTACAAATGGCGTCTGTCTCTAAAGTTTCTAAACAAACTTCTGATACTTAAAGCCGGGAACATGGTCCCCAATCTTTTCATGCATATTGCTTGTGGTCGGCCCCATCTATTAGAACGTTTCGGGATGTTCTGAAATGGATGCCCCAAGGAGAAGGTTCGTGCAGCTTCCCTTTGCCTGGTGCCTGTTGGGGAGCTGTGCTGCTGTGTAGCTGTGTGTTTGTGTGTGAGTTTCCAAGGCACACGTTTGCTTCAGGTGGATGGCTGTGCATGAGACGGTTTGATTTGGTTCAGCCGGCCTGGGAGGGGAGTACCAGTCATTAGTTTGTAGTTTGTGAAAGCCTACAACTAGAAATAAGGGCCAACCAGAACCTCATCACATGGACCCTTAGTGCTTTAATGTTATAACTTTAGGCAAAGCTAATAAAAAATGCAAAGGACTACTAAATAATTTAAATTATCTAAAAAATTGAGCATATTCCTTCAAATAATAATGGCTTTCATGATCTGATTTTTTTAAAATTCATTTCTCATGTCTTGAGTTACTTAAAAGTATAATCTCAAAGTCCATCCAAGTTTATTTAAGATTATTAAATATGTTTGTTATGATCATGCAGAGTCCCCATGGATTCCATTCTTGTAGTCTTACAGTTCTGATCCGTAGTATTGTTACACAAGACGTAATTCTGGGGGCATGACTGATAATATCATTGTAGGACGGAGTTAATTTTTAAATTTCTCCTTAAAAATCTCACTTTGCAATCAGATTCCTTCATTACCTGAAGTCATTAGCCAGTCCAATCAACTGAAAAACAAAGAAAGAAAGGTCCTGTTCTTACCTCTTATTTTTTGATTTCTAAAAACAACATCCTCTAATTGCAGCTTTGCTGACTTCGGCTGGGAAGCTGTCCCTATCGTCATGTATTTCCTTGACTATCTTACTGATCCTTTGGAAAGTAAAACCGTGGGACGATGGCATGAACTATATAGTGAGAGACTAGAGGTCAGACTGCCTGGAGAACTTTTCTTCCTCTTCTGGAATGATCACAGAAGAAGGTTTGTGTTCTAAGCACACATCTTTTGCTTCCCCTGGTGCTGTAATTTATAGCAATAAATACTCTGTATTTATTATTACTTAATTCTATTGGGAATATGCTGAAGCTGGAAATGTATTCATCACCTTAATATTAAGACACTTCCTAAATTTTAAATATTGATATAATTGCCCCAACTGTGCCTCTGTTTCTAGACCCATTCCACACTATGAAATTATCTCCATGTTATGTATTTTATAGAGATACTTTTGCTCATAGGATCCCCCCCACTCTGGTGTTCCATATTACTTTTGCATAACTGAGAAATCCGTCACTTCTTTTAGCTCCGTTTGCAAACACAGAAACCGTATCAGAACAGCGCATTCAGCGTCAGTATAGAAATGCACAAAGGAAAAAAGAAAAAGAAGTGAGTGGACAGGAGGTGTGGAGAGATTGAAATGTCAGATT
>NW_026294584.1:69302154-69452154 GCF_007827085.1 Peromyscus californicus insignis | reverse complement strand
GATTTTGAGCCCAACAGGCGAGTTTGGGAGTCCTGTAGGCCCTACCTTACCTGGAAGCCAGTGTCTTCAGCAGTGGCAACCTCATCAAAAGCCTGACAGTCTAGTGAGAGCAGAATTTTAACCTTCCCTGTTAGGTTCGTCGCTTGTCCCTGGTCCCCTCTCCTGTGATGAACACCTTAGAAGGCTGGACGCTAAAAATGATGATGTGTCACCTGGAAAGAAAGGACTGCCTAGTTCAAGATGCTTGTTTGGGTCACAGAGACAAACACTGTGACTCCCTGCTAAGACATCAAACTCATGGAACCCTTGAGTTGCTGACCAACAGTCAGTGTGCTCTGTCCACTTCCATGGCTCTGTGGGGTCAACTGGTAAACCTAGAGACGGTCCCCGGATCACCATCAGCATGTAATGTTCACTTCACGGCTCTGTGGGGTCAACTGGTAAACTTAGAGATGATCCCCGGATCACCATTCAGCATGTAATGTCCACTTCTAAAGAGAGTCATCAGTCAGGAGGAATCTTTGCATTTGCGTTTTTAAAGTCAAGATAATTATTGGTAGTCTCTGCATAACAAATGTAATTTCAATTAGACTCTTTTTCTAAATTAAAAACTACTGCTTGTGTGTAATGAGTATTCCTATTTTTTTAGAGTGCATTTTTAATGTTCTTATTCAGGAACATTAAGAACATTGAACAAAAGATTGTCCAATTACTGTTTAATGTTAACAAATATACTGAATGCTTTATTTCTGTGGAAGGAAATGAAGCTTGAGGTGCAGGTCTATGGTAGCTAATGGGGCCATATTTGAAATCAGATGGCTTCGGAGTAGTAGTGTTCCATTTTATTGTTTTGTTTTTAATTTCCAAGAAAAGTTGCAAGGTGCTGTCTAAACACTTCCTCGCATAACATGTACTCGTGTCTTTCTTGTATGGGAAAGCAATGGCATGCTATGGCATTTCTGTCCATAGTTAGGCTACTGAATAAAACTTGAGGGCAGTACTATGGCCTTCTGATGGCATTTTGTTTGTTTGTTTTCACTTTATTTGGGAGCAAGGTATGCATGTCAGAGGACAACTTCCAGGAATCGTTTCTCTGCTTACGCAATGTGGGTTCTGGGGACTGAACTCAGATACTCAAGTCACTAGGCGTGGTGGCAAGTACCTTTACCCACTGAGCCATCTTCCTGGCACCCCTGATGGCATATGAAAAGATACCAACCAAGACAAGCATTTGTCACATGGGCCATTTTAGTATTTTCAGGAAGATTTAAGGATGGAATCAAACAAGGAAAGCATGTTCAAAACCCTTATTCCCTTCCTCTGCAAACCATTTTCCATGGCTGTTACAGCCCAGGAACCTGCCGCCAGCAGGTAGCCTGGCAGTTGGGACTGTTGTCATTGTTGAATAAGTGTTTGTTTTTAAGTTTTTCTGGCATGGTGTCTAAAAGTGTTTGACAGCAGTGAATATCTGTGTATTCTCCCCATCTGACATGGTGTGGCTGCTCTCGGGACCCACCACAGTGTCGCTTCTTTATAACTAGGGAGAAGCAATTAAACAGATCACCTGCTAAAACGGATCTTGGGTGTTTAGTTCTTATTCTCCACAAGCAAGCTGGTCATCGTGTCCTTGAGCCTGAAGAAATGTTGCTGATTGGCTGTTTGTTATTTTTTAATAATATATGGCATGTATCCAAGTAAGCATTCCGATGACCTCGACAATCAAATGTGATTCTTGGCTGCAAGGTCTGTGGGGGGATGGCAGGCTGCCAGCCACTCATACATCATTTACAGGTGGCTGTTTCTGACAGGCCAGTGTTAGTTATTGTAAATGAGTGACAGTCCCTATAACTCACCTGTGAGCCTGACTGCTGGCCCAGGGCTCCTGAGATCCCTGCCCCCTTCATGTGTGCTCTTCCCTCTTTAAGAACCGCTCTTACAGCTCCTCACGTGCACGCTGCCTGCCTGCTCATCAGGACGTGGAGCTACCTTGTATGTGATTGACGATAATTAGGTTTTCAACTGCCTTCTGATGCAGAAATACACACCATTACAGCATGGCCAGTTCGGCTCCGAGAGCAGTCTTGCTCTGAAAGGGTATTGATTCACTCTTTCGTGTTTTTAAAAGGTCATGGCAATAATTTCATCTGAACTTGCTAAGTGAAAATAGTTTGTAGAAATAATATGGTTGCTTCTTAGTTGCATGGTAATTGAAAGCCACGATGGCTGGTATTTCTTTTTTCTTTTTTCTTTTTTTTTTTTTTTAGTATATTTTAATTATACTTGTCACTGTGCTTGTCTTGCCCTGATGACATGTGTGGAAAGTTACGAGGCTGGCTGCCTTCTGTGTTAATGACTTTCGGGCAAGGAGGACTTTTCGTCTTGTTTTCCTACTGTGTCAGGTGAAACCTAGCCCAGCACTTGGTCTCACAGCCATCCTAAAGAGTCAAAGACAACTTGAACCATCTCCCTAGATCTCTCATCTACCTGCCTGCTTTAATAAGACTGGAATATACTGACTTTGGGGAACAGAATGTTAAAATGCTTACCTTGTGCCCATTTGCAATAGATTTAAACAGCTTTTGCTAGATGGGTCAGAAAATACTATTCTTGGTAGTTACCAGACCATAATAAAATAAGTTTGTTATGAGAGAACATAGATCCTATATTGTAACCACCTCAGCAAGTGACAGAAAACTGAGAATGGTGTTGTATAAATTACCAGGCTACTCCAAAGGCAATTCCAGTTTGGGCATGCATCTTCAGCTCTTCTGACGAAGAGGAATTTCAGAGTGCTTGAATTGCAAGTTTGGGGAAAGTGGTGATCAGAGTTATGCTCTGAGCCACCCAGGGTCCCCCCCCATTAGAGGGAGAAAAGCCTCAGCTGTCCCTGGTGTCATTGTACTTGCAAACGAAGGGGCATATTCTCACAGAACACAGAGACTCACGCACATAATTACCATTAATGCTAATGGCATTTCTGTCCGGACAGCCCCACACATCAAGATGAGAATAGATTTTCCACGTCTTCCTGCTGTGAAAGTCCATTTAATATCATTCATTTTACAACTTATTTTTTAAGATGATGTCCATATTCTGTCATGACATACAGATGCCTGTTAAAGTAAATGTGGGGACTATGGGAAGAGATGTGGTAACTAAGCTTGTTCCTGGGGATGAAATATTGCTGGACTCAGATCCATTCATACTCTTTAAACACAACGCTCTGTGGCAGCTTGGAAACTGCTGGCACACTTCTCATAGTGTTGTAAATTTGTCAGCCTAATGGGACATTTTGTAGATGTTTTCCTTTCTAAGTGCTTTAACAGGGTAGGTATTCCATTGAACCAGAAACCCAGCTCAGCATTTCATAGCCTGGAGATGAGAAGCATATTTGTAATGTCTTATCAGAAATTCATTGGTGGATGGGTCCCTATATGGCTTAGAGAAAAGAAAATCAACTTTGGCTGAACTGTGGCCTCTGTATCCATGGTCATCAGGATCTCAGGTCACCCCGTCTCGCCATTGATTGTATGGTCATCTTTTTGCATCTGGCCCACGAATCTTTTGAGAGGTGTCTTCACATCTGTGCTGGTCAAGCAAATTCAGACCCAGGCTTGAGTGATTCCTCTTGGGGCTTGACCATTAACAAAAAATAGAATGGATTTCTCCTGGCTGTCCAGTCTCTGTCTTTGTCCCTCACGGCTAAGGTTTAAGGCACAGACATAGGGAAGGGACAAGTATGGAGTCCTTCCCAAGAGTGCTCTTCAGATCGCCTCCATCGCCGCACAACTCCTCTAGGGGAGGACAAGAGCATCACAACAGGTCTCAGAGGCCACACAGAGCCAGATCACTTCTGGACCTCCTGAGATGGCCAGCAGTGCTCTGCTTGGTGGCTTTACTCAAGCCACTGGAGGACCTCTCTCTGGACCTGTTTCCTCGCTGACAAGATTGAGCAGAATGAATCTCTGTGTCTTACCAGATTTTATAACCAGCACCATGTTGCATTTGGCTTTTATAAATAATGGAATTCTGGCGAAATTTTAATTAACAGCCAGAAAGAAACACTGATTTCCAAGTGATCTTGTTCCTTTTGATTGGACTGAGGGGTGCTAATGATATTCATGGTATGCCTCCAGGTATGTCTGTGAGGGTGTCCCAGAGACAACTAGATCCTGAAGATTCTGACCTAATGAATGAGTTAGTACCTTCATAGAGTCATGATATGATGGCATTTGGGGAGGTGACCCTAGTTTTAAGAAGTAGGTCATTGTCCTTGGGGATTTATCTTCCCCTGGCTCTGTTCTGTCACACCTTCCCCCACAGACATCCCTGGAACTGAGATCCCAAATCTTTTCTCCCTTCATTGGTGCTTGGTCCTAGCAACAAAAACAAGAACAAACAAACAAAAAAGCTGATTAATGTGCGGAAGAACAGGTTGCAGCATTTTAGGTGCTGTTATACCACAGCTGATAGTGCAGAGAAGGTGCAGTCCCAGAGCCCAGTTCCCATGGCCAGGCTCGTTCCACATGGGATGTCTTTGCTCTTACCTCATGACTTGTCTGTTAGCAGTATGGCACTGATGTCACCAATGTACGTACATTAGATCCTGGGGCCAAAAGTGGGGCCCTTTGTGACAGAAACTGTCCAGGCGTCTCCATCTTTGCGGCTGTGATCCCTCTAGCAAGTGCTGTTGCTTCATCTTGTCCCTCACTAACATCCTCTGGGCTTTCCCCGTTAAGATCCCCATACCCTCACCGGAACCGGTCGAAGATGCTTTAGAGGCAAAAGCAAATTCCTCAGACTCTACCAATGGTCTGCCTATTTACCCATCGCCCTGCTGCTCGTCTCGGATGTCCGTGGCTCCCTCCACATACGTTACAGATGTTTTCACTGAAAAACAAAGCCCCACTGTTTCAATCGTGTGGTGGGTCATCTCATTCTCAGTCTTAGCGCAGAACTTCTCTGGAAATCTCCGAGCTTCTACTAGCTGCATCTTGTGAGCCAGAACTGTCAAAGACGGTTAATAGTAAGTGGCCATGGCTTCAAAGTGTTGGGCAGGAAACGTTTGTATTGTGTTTATCAACTTGGCTGAACTTCCGTATGAACTTGCATTTCCTCATGTACTTTCCACAATTGGGAGAAGTGAGCAGAACAGCCGACATTATCTCTGGCTCCAAGACAGTCAGAAACAGACTGGACAGGTTGTCCAGGGTCCCGCGCCTGGCAGTGATGAACCTCACCTCGAGTCCCTGCCTCACAGTTGCATCTTGGTCCTCCCATTCTTCCACATGCCCTCCCACAGCCACAGGCCAAGCCAGTGTTCCCAGTTTCCCCTTCTCAGTTCGATCCTTGTTTCTGGGATACCCAGGACATGACCCTGTGAGTGGAAGCATCCGGTGGGGACCACAGTGGCTTAGAGGGGTCTAGCTAAGGGTCTTGCCAAGTCTGTGCTCTGGAAGGCGGTCTGGTGTGTCCTTTAGGCGGGCGAGGCAAGGGCAGTGGTCCGCCCTCCGAAGTTGAAGTTTCTAATCTCTCTGTTGGGTACTTTTTTTGAACTTACACTCTTGAAAAATATCAAGGTCAGAACATGATTGAAGAAGCTTCTCCCTCTCTTTTGAAGTCACCACGCTTCTATGATATTGTTTTCCACTGAAGAAGTTCTCTTAAAAATGAGGTTGAGATCCCTAAAGAAATTGCTTCAATCAGCAGCAGGGCTTAATGACTGTTAATGGGAAGTGGAGATAGGATAGTAAGTGCTACTTTGATTAATAAGAGAACTGCATAGAATTTAAATTGTGCCACTGATGGATTGTTTTCTTCAAGCTTGATAAGCACTTCTCATTTGTTCTTAAATTTGGTCAATACTGTTAAAGGCAGCAAAATGAAGTATAATTAATTCTATTACTGCTGCGCAGCCCGAGTGTTACTAAGAAACAGATTATGATGCAGATGACAGTGGAAGGCCCGGTGGTGACAGCTTGATGCTTCGAATACCTGTCACTGCCTGTTAGGTTGAAAGGAGGAAGAAAACATTGCTCTGTCCGGAGTACCAAATACCTGAAACAGTGCTGGGTCGACCTGTGCATCACAGGCCACCATTCTGAGAACACCAGCGAGCTGCGAGCTGCCGCTGGCCTTATCCTGCTTTGGAGGTACAGAGAGTAAATAAAAGATTAAGATAATGTATCAGTTAAAATGGTAAAAGCCCAATGCTCGTTTTAAATTAATCACCAAGAAAATGGGATATTGATTTGACGATAGATGGCTGTTACAAGAAAGCTTTACATATTTTTTCTCCCTTTTCAGAGATTGTAAGTCATGCTTTATTTTTGCTATAATTTTATTCAGAAAAAAATTGATGAGCAGATGATCCGTCATATAGCACGATACCTTATTTTACTAGATAATTTTGTCTCGTGTAAGTATTAGTAACACCTAGGTCATCAGACATACCCGGCCACCAGTTTTCTGTAAACCTCAAGGTATATCAATGTCTCCTGAAGCATTACAAGCAAAAACTCCTTTTACAACTATCCCTGTATATTTATTTACGCTATACAAATCACTTTCTAAGCATGGCAAAAGTTATTCCCGACTGTGGGGTGCATACAGTGTCTTACCAGACAGCTCTAGGATTCTTAATTCAGTGAGTCTAGGCCCCAAAGTTCATACTCGTGGGCACGTCTAACTAATTCAAAAGGTGCAATGCTTCCAAGGCTTAAAATCATTTTAAAGAAAACATGCAGTTCATGAATCCTGTCCCTAAAACTCCATTACAATTGAGGAAAGACTGGACAGCAGGCAGCTGGCCTTCTGGTTCCTGTCATTTGTCACAAGTCTGCATTTCTTCTGATGTGTACAGAGTCATTGAGTGAGTGATTTCAGAGTCATATGAGATCTAAGTGTGATGGGTGAGCAGTGCACTTCTAAGCGTTCTTTGAAAGTCTAATTCTGTTACTAAAAATGTAAACTTTATCTATTATGAATCAAGGACTAATCTTCTTGCCCAGATATTCCATAAACATAATTTCTGAAGATGGGACGACCACAGGAAGAACATTTCCGGTCAGCATGTAAAAGTCACGCCATGTGGCCTCTGTTGGTTGCAGAGTTTACATTTAGAGTCAATGTCCAGGGTGTGAGGAACATGTGCCAGAGAGCTGCTTAAAGCCCAAGTTCTGCCAGATCCTGGGCCACAGCATAGTGCTGGATACCTTGAACCATTATCTTTTGCCCATGAGAATATGCTCTCTCTTCTGTGTGGTTAAGGCTTGGCTCAAATATCTCCCCTTTCACCCTTGAAAACACTCATCTTGGAGCAAAGTTCAAGGACGCAATGCTCAGATGACCCTTCTGAAGCTGTTTGCTCAAGATGACGTGGGCCGCACAGAGGCTTGGAGTGGCCACAGTGCTTTGAGGTCACATCTCCCAGTGGATATAATCCGTGCAATAAATAGGAAGGGGCACAGGACGAGCACCAGGCTCTAGGTAAACATGGAGGAGCGGGGCCTGCATGGCTCTGCCCTGTGGGAGCGTTCACACTGGGGTGAGGCGGGCAGCAGCAGGTGCACACGACAGCATGCAACGAGATGTCCTTTAATGTAAGTGCATGGAAGAGACACAAGCCAAGGAACACGATTAAAAAAATGCGGTCCCCAGAGGGCAGGGGAAGTCAAGAGTGGGAGAGCCGACCCCTAGAGGGAGGAGAACTGAGAGAGATGAGGGGTCACAGGCTTCCTTGACACAGTGTAGGCAGAAAGAAGTGTCTGCACTGTTTTCACTGCCCAGTCTAAGCTTTGTCTTTCTAGAACACACCCTTGAATGATGCTCTTGTTTTAAAAAAACAAAACTGGAAAGGATTGTTTCCTTGGCTTCTTGTCCTGTCGTTCCCAGTGCCTGCAATTAGACTCATTTTGACTTTGGTTTTCCAGACTGCTGCAAGACAGTTTGAATTGGGTTATTTCCATTCGTACTGTATCTCTGTGTTTGCTCATGGAGTTAGGTACAACTTACGACTTTAGAATTACTGTATAATGCTCAGAGGTGTGAAACGCTATTTCGAGTAATGCCTTTCTTCAGTTAATGTAGATAAATATTGATGGCAGGCGGCAGTGAGACAAGTCATTAAATTGCTCAGTGCAAGGGTGTCCCACACATTGCTAGAAGCCACAGAAATCACATCGGGCTCCAAGAACCAGTGCCTGTGATTAGAGAGCGCTTCAGTTTCCAGCTTCCCCTGCCCCAAATTGGTGGGTAAGGGAGCTTGGTGAAGCCCCCAGAACCAGGGAAAGGGACAGGACATGGGACTGAGATTGCCGCACTGGTCTATCTATCCATCCCATTTTCCTCTGTCACCCTAATGAACCCCTGGGTGAGCCTGAAACCTTTGAAAAATGGCAATGTGCGACAAATGGGAGGCCTGGTGCTCTGAAGACAAAGAAATTTTACATCTAAACGGGTGGCCCTGTAAAGCCAGCAAAGGAGTCGGAGGGGTAATAAACCCCTTCCTCGGCAGTGGCTTCGATGATTTGACTTCAGTCGTGGCGACACAGAATTTGGTTTGGGCCAGAGAGGCATTGGGTGGGTGTGTGGGGGGGGGCGTTTCTTGTGGGGCCAGATAATGTTTTTGTTGCCCGAGTCTTAGGATGAAAAATGAAAGGCATCGTTTCTTCATTTTATAACGCCATCCTCAAGGAGTGCAGCCTGGTATAGATTTTGTAGTTCCACAGTGTGGGGTATGCTTTCTTCAAGGTGTTTTTAATGGGCTCTGGGTTGTCAAAGACACCACTCTGATAATGAGGCCTCGGGCCCCGTGTGAGGAGAAAAGTGTAATGAAGAAGGAGCACCATTTGTTACAGTTATGTGGTTACTTGGCCATAATATCTTTTTGAGGTTTATTAAATCATATAAAATTTCAATTTACACTGTAATATTCTATAAAAGATGGAGCGCACAGAAGTAATAAGTATGACAGCATTTCTTTCATTTATGAATCGTATTGTTGATTGCGTTAACACTGCCACATCCCACAGCAGGATTATTTATGTGGGGACAGTAATTTTCTATCTCCAATTTAATTTTGTAAAAGTTAATTACAAATTAGAATAAAATGAATGCAGTTATGGAAGGCGGCAAAATGCTGGGGTAGGGTGTTACTGGGGGAAATATGTACAAAGGCTGATCCTGTGGCGGTCAGGGACACCTGGCGGCACCCATATTTGTTGTTCTAGTGAAACCTCTTCCTTTCTCAGCCTGGCAAGTGGGGCTCAGGTAGGTGACAAGTCTCCCCCCAGTCACCCGGCAAGGCTGTGACAGAGGAAGTACTCAGACTCAAGACTCTTGCTCCCAGATTGACGTACCTCCCTTTAATATGGGTATACGTCCGCTATCTCCCTTACAAGTTGGGCGGAAAGGCTGGCAAACAGCTCAGAGGGTTAATGGCGCTCGCTGCTCAAGCCAGGAGACAAGCATCCGATTACTGAAACCCACACAAAGGTACAAGGACAGAAACAACTCCACTAAATTTCCCCCCACCCCGCGCCCACGTGCACAGCACACACACACACACACACACACACACACACACACACACACACACACACACACCGCTTTTCTTTCTTTTTTTTTTTTTTTTTAATGAAATCAGGAGAGGGTGAAAGGGCAGGGAACATTCTCCAAATGTCTCCCCGCAAACTAGTCTGCCTGGCAGGGATGGAAGTTTGAAATACAAGCATCGCTCAGAGGAGAGAACTTTCTCAATTGAATTCTTGGTCCACCTTGCCGCCGTTGCCATTGGTAAACAAAAAGTTCTTAGACAGACTTTCAACCCCAGCAAGGTAACTGAAGAGCAGGCCTTAGCCTCCAGGTGTCACTGCAGCCAACCCGGGGCCTCAGAAAGGACCACCGGAGATGAGCGCCAAGGCAGAATGATGGTGGGCAGTGAGAGGGTCTGGGGGCCTGGATTTGATTCCCAGCACCCACATGGTGGCTCACAACTGTCTGTAACCCTAGTTCCAGGGGACCTAATGCCCTCTTCTGACTTCTGTAGGTACCAGGCATCAACAGACATACAGGCAGGCAAAATACCCATACAAATAAAAACAATTTAAAAAAAAAGGAGTGACAAGAAACCATCGGGCGTGAAAACCAAGCCCTTCCCTCCTTTCCCTGTAGTTTTTCCTTGCATGCCGTGGGAGGAAAAACTCTCCCTTCTTTCTCTCTGGTCCTTTGTGCCTCTTACTCAGTAGGCAGGGCAGGGAAGCTCAGGGGCATCCCACATATTTTACCTCACCCCCACTCCTGTCTCAGCCGTATGGCCACTGGTCCTTCCCATCCGTACCAGCACACTTGACCATCTGGGGCCCTTTGAAATACCATGATTGACTTGCTAGGTGAAAGACTTTTATATTTCGTTTTTAATAGAGCAAAAGTGACTCTAAATTTGTTAATATTCTTTAGGTTACATAGGACAAATTACAGATAAGTGAATCAGTAATGAAATTTGTAATGAGAATTTCTCAAGTATGAAATGTTGGCGCAAGGAAAGTTAATTGCGGGATTTTACAGCCATTATAGTTTATATCATAAATGCAAAAATGACTAGGGCCATTTAATTACAGTAGGAACACACTAAATTTTTATGGAGTGCCATTTTGTTAAAGAGGTGCTCGGAACATTAGGAGCAAATTCCATCCTAACAGTGGGTCCAGGTAGCTTTCACAACATCAAATAAATACGCTGTTGCTACAGAATTGTTCCTTAGATACTGTAATTGACACGATGACTAATGAGATGGGTTTATCCTCACAGCGTCACATACTCAATTTACAGTGTCTGAAAGTTATTTTTCTCTGCCATCCATAGGCCTAGAAGGAACCAGAAAATCCCTCTTGGAAAAACACTATCTCTGCTGCTTCTCTAATTAACCTTCAAAAATGCATTTTGAAATATAGAAGTTGGTGCCTGGCATAGAAATTGGATCGTCTCAGGAAAAGAGACCCAAGTGCTAATTTGTTCCTTATTAAATATCTGACATGTCAAAATCACAGGCGGTTAATGTTTTAGAGCCTTTCAGCAGGGCAGGGACAGCTTGTCCCATGGCCAGGGCTCAGTGGGGTGGTCTCGGTACCAGCTCCTGCAGGATCAAGTACTATCCCCACTGCAGCCCCAGCCTCATCCAGCCTGGGACCTATGGGCAGATCCCCTAACCTCTACTGGAGAGAAGATGTCAGATTGGATAAATGTGCATCTCTGAGTGTCCCTCCATTAATGAAGACTTGAAGAGGGGCTCCCCCTACTCAACTGCTTGCCCCTCGTCTCAGGATCTTACAGAATGGAAAAACTGTAGTGTTCATGAGCTCATCTGTGCATTCTCATGAGCGTGGGTGCACGTGCGTGTGAGTGGACATTGGGTGTCTTCTCAGTTGCTCTCCTCTTCATTTATGGAGTCAGGATCTCTCACTGACTCCAGAATTCAATGATTCCAGCTGGTCTCCCTGGCCAGCTTACCCCAGGATTCTCCTGCCATTCTCTCCTTCGTGCTGGGATTGCAGGCAGCTTGCATACCTGTGTGGCTTTTACATGGGTTCTGGAGGTCTGTACTCCGAGTCCATGGCAAGCCATTTATCCACTGAGACACTCCCTAGTTCTAGAATAGAAAGATCTTGTTTATGGGAAAGAGCAGTGTTCTCTATGACCCCTAAACATGTTTCAGCTTACTTTGTGAATTGAGGTATCACTCCCTGAATCAGCTAGCTGGTGAAGAGGAGGCTCACCCAGGAAATGTCCCTCTTCCTCCCACAACCAAATGGGAGACACTGAGACACACGTGGTCTCCCATGATTAACCAATGGAGCTGAAATCAAAGGACTGTTGATTCAAAACCCCTCTCTGCCAAGTAGTAACAAAGAAATTGAGTTTCTGTGTCTTCATCTAAAAAACAAGAAAATACAAACAGTCCATATTTCCCAAGGTTATTTTAAGAATATGAAACTCGGCCGGGCGGTGGTGGCGCACGCCTTTAATCCCAGCACTCGGGAGGCAGAGCCAGGCGGATCTCTGTGAGTTTGAGGCCAGTCTGGGCTACCAAGTGAGTTCCAGGAGAGGCGCAAAGCTACACAGAGAAACCCTGTCTCGAAAAACCAAAAAAAAAAAAAAAAAAACAAGAATATGAAACTCAATAAAGCAAATGTAAATCTAAAATTAGAGTACCAAGTACTCATGGAAACACTATTCACAACAGCCAGTCTATGGGAACAATGCCAGTGTCCACTAGCAGATGAACAGACAGACAAATGGGGTGTATGTGCCCTGTGTTAGCTTTGCTCCGCAGCAACACATAAAGGGTTTGTTTGGGTTCATGGTTTTCAAACTCAAGTGATTGACCTGTAGTGCTTTGAACTTGTGAGAAGGCAACATATCATGGGAGAAGTCATGTGGAGCAAAACATCACCTGTGACCAGAAAGTGAAAAAGAGAGAGTTTGAAAGGAAGGAACTAGAGTCCCACTGTCCTTTTGACAGACATACCTCTAGTGCCCATCTCTTAAAGGTCCCACCATTTCCCCAAAGCACTACTCTTGGGAGCAAGCTTTTAACACATGGACCTTGTTTGAAGCATTGAAGATCCAAACCATAGCACACGCAAGGCAGCAGTCAAAATGGGGATTCGTGCTACAATATAGGTGAAGATGATGTGCTAAGTGAAAGAAGCCAGTTCTGAAAAATCTATGGGATTCAGTTTACACATCTCTATAGGAGTCAGCTTCATAGAAACAGAAAACACAATGGTGGCGGTTGCCAGGGCTTGGGAGAAGGAAGAATGCAGAGTTAGCATTCAATAGGCTTAGAATTTCTGTTTTGCATCGTGAAGAGTTCTGGAGATACTGATGGATATGGCCACACAACTATGCTATTAATATTTTTCCACAGATAAAATAATACACTAAAAAATTCTGTGTTGTAGGTGTGCTCATTGTTTCTAGGGTGGTGTTACTTTGAGGCTCTCAAAATAAAGAGAGCTAAGTCACATGTGTATGTAACCATGCATCCTTCCTCCCCTGTCTCTCTCCTTTTTTCTCTTAAAATACTATGAATTTATACTGCTACCTATTATTCCAAATTAACACAGTAGGGATCATTTTAATCACATCCATTTTCTTGTTATTTAAATTTTCTCCAACTCTCATTATCCACAGTGTACTTACTTATTTGTTCAATTCTGCTGTGTGTAACAGTGTCTCGGAACTGCTGACACACGCATCTGTGACGCCCTTTAACTGTATCACAACTCCACTCTTAGTCTTACAGCATCCAGTAAAGATACTCTGTCCCGCAGTCAGATTAGTTATTTCCATCTCCAGCCATCCCTTTCATGTACTTATTCATCTACAGTAAAGTTAGCATGATGCTTGATCTCAGTCTAGGATCACCTGGAAAGGAGTCTCTCTGAGGGATTGCCTAAATTAGATCGGCCTATAGGAATGTCTTTGGAGGATTCTATTGATTAAGGTCATTGATTGGGAAGACCCGCCCTAAATATGGGCAGAACTCTTTCATGGGCTGGATCCTAGATTGTATAAACAAGAGAAAAACAGCGGAACATAAGCATTCGTGGCTCTCTGCTCCCGATTGAGGATGCACTTGGACCAAATGCTTCAGGTTCCTGCTGCCTTGACTCCCCCACCTTAATGGACAGTATCCTTGGGCTGAGAGCTGACACAGGCCCTTTCCTCTTGAGTTGCTTTCATTGGGGTGTTTTAATACAGCCTCAGAAGAGGAAACAAACACAGGTAGACACTGGTCAGTCACTCTGTCCGACTTCAGGTTCCCCTCGGATTTCCGATAGTTTGAATTATTTGTGCTTTGGGGTTGTTCTAGTTTTCTTCCTCTTGCTGTAACAAACACCATGACCCAAAACAACTCAGGTAAAGAAACTTGGCTTACAGGTCTACAGCCCATCATTAGGAGAAGGAAAGGCAGGAACTCAAGGCAGAAGCTTGAAGCAGAAACTGGGGAGGGACATTGCTTACTGGCTTGTTCCTTTCTCATGTAGCCCACCTTCCAGGGATGGTAACGCCCACAGTGGGCACTCTTATATCAATTAACAATCAGAAAAATGCCTCACAGACATGCCCACAGGCCAATCTGAAGGAGGCAATTCTTCCTTTGAATCACTTTCTTCCCAGGTGAATCTTGTATATGTCAACTTGAAAATAAAAAACTAAGCCGGGTGGTGGTGGTGCATGCCTTTAATCCCAGCACTGAGGGAGGCAGAGACAGGTGGATCTCTGAGTTCAAGACCAGCCTGGTCTACAGAGTCAGTTCCAGGACAGTCAAGGCTGCACAGAGAAACCCTGTCTTGAAAAAACAAAAAACAACAACAAAACAAAACCCCCAAAACCAAAAGAGTAACCAGTACAGGGGGATGTGTGAATCATCACTGTGCTCTTAATGTCTGAGCACATCAAAAAGCTGAACTCAGAACATCATGTGTCCCTTAATTTCTGCTCCTTCCCTTCTCTTCCCCTTTCCTTGTCCTTAGCACCCTTTCTCATCCCCATAGGCAGTCAACATCCTCAGTTCTGGATTTTCTTTACTGTATTTCTTCTTAAGAGTGAGCGGATTCCCAATCCTGGGTCGATGAAGGTTTGTTTTTACAGATCTGTACACAGCCCATCTGCCTACATTTCTAACAAGCTCCAGGTCTTATTGATGCTGTGAGTTCTAGAATCCCATTCTCAGCAACAAGATACCATATGCCCTCCATCTTAACCCCAAAGACCCCTGTTCCTTAGACAGGGAATGAGCAAATCAACATGTTTGTCTACAATACAGGAGAGCCGATTCACGGTCCTGGACTTTGTATTCTCCTGTTTGCTACACTCTGGAGTACCTGTTCTGCTAATAAGACAAACAATATAGAGACATTAAAACATGTTTGCTGATGCATATGACTCATTGTAAAACCAAAGCTTTATAGTCACCCAGAGTGAATCTCCAGCCTTTATAGATGCCCCTGCTGTGCGAGGCAGATTAGATGCAGGATGTGCTGAGCACCTCTGCTGTGTGCGTGCCTTGTTGAAGTTAAAATACCTTAGCTGTGGTGGGTTTTATTTTAGCTCCATTGAGTGAGGGTTAATTAGACCTTGAACTTGTTGGAGATAGCGATCAGTGTTGTAGCAGGGGCCTGACTCTGCAGAATGCTCTAGAAACCTATTGAAAGCTTTTCTTCCCCCCTAAAATACGTGTGCTTCTAAATCCACAGAAGACAAAAGATGTGTCTTCTCACCAGCGCTGGGCAACTTCACTAAGGAAGTCCAGGTTATAAATGTTTTCCACGGAAGTGTGAATTTTATAAGTGTTAATATGCACAGTCTGGGGCGTAGTTAGTCAATGAGTAGGAAGCTAGCTTGTATGCTCCTGGCAGAAGGAAATGCTTGAGAGGAATACCCCAAGCTCTTGTGTCTATAGGACCAGGGACATGGTGTCCTCTATAAAGAAACGACTTGGTTTGACTTGGCTTTAGACGTTTCTTGGGCAGTATCACTGATGTCTTCAGAACCCTTAGGCAGGTTTGGAATTGTTTTCTCTCCTTTACCCACAAGCCCTGATGGCATCTAATGTCTCACTCTGGAATGCTGGGGGATTTCTCTCTGCCCTTCGTCTCAGACCCCTTTCTCTGATTTCCTACCCCCACTGCTGCCCCTGAATGCAGACCTGTGTTCCCACCTCTGAAAGTGCTGTGGTTTCCCACCGGCCTGGGTGCTGTGGGAAGAAACTCATTATCTTGCAGCTTTGATCACATCACAGAGTACCTCCAGCCTCTCCCGTGGGCATCACACTGAGAACAGACTTACATGCATATCTCAGTCCAGCCATTCACCCATCCTTCTACTCCCAGCTGAATTCTGCTCCAGCCCACATTGCTAGCCCCCAACGGTCCTCCCCCACCCCACTTTCTACCTCTCACCTACCACTCATCCAGCCCAAGGTCTCACCCCACCTCCTACCCTGAACTCTGCCTATTCCGTTCCACTTGTCTCTCAAAGTCCAGCCCTCTTCTCTGATGCCTTTCCTGACCCCACAAACGGAAATGATGCTCCTGCCTTTAAACGCTTTCAACTTAGGGCAAGCATTGTTTGAGGGCATTGCATTCTCCCTTATACTGGTGGCTGGTATACTTGTTCAAATCTCCAGGCTAGTCTATTTGAGGTCATCATAGAATTATACTTCTAGGACCCTTTAGGCTGGGTGGCAATGGGATTGTCACGGATGATGCATAGGAGTGAAAGTGACCTGTGTCCTTTCTGATCACGTGACTGCTGGAGTGAGCCCTCCATATCTCCATCTACCCATCTTCCTAGAGATTTCCAGTTTTAAGGTGGGGGTTGTTTTGTCAGCCTGCATCCTTGACTGACACCATTGAACAGAGCCCTCAAAATGACCTACATAGAACATGGACCAGAAATAACTCTCTCTCTCTCTCTCTCTCTCTCTCTCTCTCTCTCTCTCTCGGTGTGTGTGTGTGTGTGTGTGTGTGTGTGTGTGTGTGTGTGTGTGTGTGTGTTTTAGAGGCCAGAAGTCAGAAGTCATCCAGTGTCTTCCTCAATTACTTCTCTGCTTTATTATTTATGGAAACACGGTCTCCCACTGAAGCTCAGCAGTTTAGCTATACTGGCTGACCAGCAAGCTCCATGGATACTCCCGCCTCAGCCTCCTCGGTGCTAAAACTACAGGTATATGCCCCACCCCCACATCTGGCTTCTACATGAGTTCTGGGATCTAAACCCAATATGCATACTTGTATGACAAGCACGTTACTGACCGAGCCACCTCCCCAGCCCATACCAGAAATAATCTTTGCTATTTTAAATCATTGGGGCTTTGATGCTTTTACCATAGCAAAACCTAGTTCCAAGGGCTAAGGTCCATGCAGGTAGGCACTTAACCTTTTGACTCCAAGTGTTGATGACGTTTAGTGCAGAAATACAGCTATCGAGCGCGTGTGGAGTTACATTTAACCGATGTGATCCGATGCTAAGTGAAGGCAGGATGACCAGTGAACAGGCTCTCGAGTCAGATCCCACTTCTCAGCTTCAGGATTTGCAAGTGGCACTTCCAAAGCATCAGTTTCCCCATTCCACCTCAGGGTCCCTGCAGGATGAGGTAAGATAATGCACATACACATTCCAAAGACCTATAAATGTTATCTATTATTATTGTTTTTATCACAGCCACGCTCCCAGTACGAAGATGGCCTTTACTGCTACTTAACTACAGGGCTGCTCAACCAAGAAATATCTGGAAGTCAAATAATGGTAATGCTAGCATCTCTGAGCAGGACAAGAAGACACAAGACCTCATGCTAAAGCCTGCTGAGGAGCCAAAGCGGAAGAGACTTCCCAGCATGTGGCTCTAGCTGCTGACTTCCCTGAGAATGCCAACTTGAGTTCTTCACAATGAGGGAGACAGCAGAATCCAGGTGGCCTTCCTGAAGACTCTAAGTGGTTGGATTTTTACCCAATTCTCTCAGGGGCCCCAATCTTAAAGACAAATATGCTACTATCAAAGATGGAGTCTAAACCAATGTCACCACCTGGGACGAGCAATAAGAAAGTGAACTAACTAAGACAATTTAGTCTCCTATGTTTATCTCTAATAATTTCTTAAAACCAAAGGAGTTGGCCGGGCGGTGGTGGCGTACGCCTTTAGTCCCAGCACTCGGGAGGCAGAGCCAGGCGGATCTCTGTGAGCTCGAGGCCAGCCTGGACTACCAAGTGAGTTCCAGGAAAGGCGCAAAGCTACACAGAGAAACCCTGTCTCAAAAACAAAAACAAAAAAAAAAAACAAAAAAAAACAAAAAACAAAAACAAACCAAAGGAGTTGTTACAGTCAAGTATGTCTTCTGTAAAAAATGTATTTGAATGCCTACATATGGGCTACATTTTACATGTCACACCTCCATCAGGAGTCTACATGTACCCCTTTCAGATGTCCACCTGTAATCTGGCCCATGTCTCACTTAAACTATGATAATTTTTTGAACTACAGCTGAACAGATCCCACATTCCCTCCTTCCCACTTACTCCAGTGGTATTTGTTAAAGGCCTGACCTCAGGCACCGAGGGCTCAGTGCAGTGATTGACTGAACTCGGAATTTTCACAGACACAGAAGAAGCTCCTAAATGTTGCTCAGGGTTCTGTGTTTGGTCCTGTCTGTCACTGATTTGGCTTGAATACAAAGTTCAAATGTTTGCCAACTTCCTACACAGATTCTGGAGACATAAATGCCTATGGATGACATCATCAGGGTTTGAAATATCTTCAGCAGGCTGAAACCATGATGAAGACACCAGCAAAAATGAGCGCCCAAGTTCTGAGTTTATCAGATACTCTGCTCCATGTAGGAAGACTTGGGGGCTGGCATTTATATCGATTAGTGTGCCTGCCAGGTAAGCATCTGCCATCATGTGACTTGTGGCCTTGCACCACAAAGGCTCTACCATTGCCCAGGAGCATGGTGTTCAAATGGATGCTTTGTTTGAAGAGAGAAATTTGGGGTGCTTAAGATGAGGAAGCATCTATACACACCTGAAATGAGGAATATTTAAAACAGAAAAAGAACTGACCCCAAAGCATTACAGATGTGTTTTTAAATGTTGAGGTCTGCGAGGGTGAAAACAAACAGTGACTTTGACTTGATGCCAATGTTGTGTGAAGCCAGCCTCATGGCTGGCATGACCCAGGGGTGGCTCAGGGGCCCTCGTGGGAATGAGCTTCATGTCTTGTGCTGGAAGCATTCTTGCCAAAAGGCCTGGGGAAAGAGAAAGAAAGGTTCCACTTTGGTCCATGACATTCATGGTTCTGACCAGGTCTACACCAGATTCCCCAAGAGGATCAACTGGTAGTTTGGGTCATGGATTTTCTGATGCCTTCTAAGAACGGTTTAAAACGGAAGGCAGCAGGAAGGGTAGTTTGTGCTTTATACACTTGACCCCAAAACACACTGGGCATAAAACACATACTTACCAAATCGTGGCTTAATTCCACACAAGAAAGAGCCTTTAGATGTCTCATCAGCTTACACTGCCAGCCTTTTCAAGTAGCACACTCAGGCACAGGATGCTACAGTCGGGTCATATGCTGCCATGTAGAAAACTGGAATGGACGGGGGACCAGTTCACAGAGCCTCCTCCAGGCTTCCATATCCCAGCCCACTGGACAACAAATTAGTTGGAATTCCAACAGAAGAGAGTTTATGTGGCTCTTTTCCTCAGTATAATAGATGTTCTGTGGTGTGGTATGCTTCGTGCTGTGACAATTCATTCCTGCCCTAGTGACAGGACCGCCGGCTGATTTCACTCTGCTCAATTAGGAGAAAATGCAGATTTTAATCTGCCCCATGGTGAGGTAGCACTTTGCTCGGTGGCCTTGGCAAGCTGGCCGTTTAACCGTTTAGGTGGGAGCCTCCACTTCAGCCTGCCAATCTGTTGCCAGCGGCATCTACTGCCTCTTTCTGTTGCCAGCACTTTCCAGATTTCAAACTCCAATGAAAGGTCGCTCCATCATTCTTTGAGCTGCTGGGCTGTGACTGGCCCCTTGGCAGTGGCCACTCCTGGAAACTGAGTGTTTGTATGTGGAGTGGCAAGCACCCTTCCCTCACCACCAGGCTTTCCTGGGCATGGAGGCATGGGGAGCCTTGACGTAAAGGGCCTTTCTGTTCTGTAGTCCTTCTGTGATGACCAGAGGCCTGAGCCAGCTGGCTGGGTCACTCAGCCCCGGCCTTGGAAATGGTGCCTATCCCAGATTGTCTGTTTGACTGCCCATGCCCTCTTCCAATCCGACAACATGGCTGCCATCTCTCCCATGGGGCACAAAATCATCCTTGTGCTGTCTTGGTTTGGTTTAGTTTTCCAGGAAGAGAAATAAACTACTTGGCATATTTCTCTCCCTTTCTCCCTATGCCATCTCCCTCTTTCTCCCTGACCCCTAGGTTCCTGGTTCTTTGAGTCCTTACACACCTACCTGGAACTCGGTAAAGGAGCCCAGGTGTAAATTACAGTGGGTCTATTGTGTTCATGGAACACTTGGCATGGTACCATCAAGGCTCAGACAGGCTTGGGATTTGATCTCTAAATACCCAGCAGTTGACTTAAAGTATTTAACATCTCCTAAGTCAAAAATCACTTCTTATTTCCAATGGCAAGGCTCACAGTCTGCCTAGGATGTGGGTGGATGATGCAGCCAGCTGAGCAGCAGCCCTGAGCTCTTACTGTGGTCCTGCTAAAGTGCTGAGATAGACCATTGTTTATTTAACTCAGCAAGACACCCTGGAAGGGTGAAGAGCCCAGGGTGAGTGCAGGCTGAGCACAGTACTGGGGTCACGGGTGGGGCTGGACAAAAGTTCCCTTTATTGTCACCCCAGTTTCAGAGACAGAGGCTGGCAGAGGTGAAGGCTAGACTCCCAAGAAGACTGAACCCCACAGAGTCGAATCTAAGGACTCCAATGACAAATCCAAAGCCCGCTGCCCTCTCAGAGCCAAGCTCTTTACTCTTCCCATTTCGAAGCTAGGAAAAATGCCCAGATCTGTAACTGCCCCTGGTTTTTATAAACCAGTTTTTCCTAAGTGGTTTCCTCCCACTCCGCTTCTGACAGCCCAGGGTCAAGCTCAAGCCGCCGGCTGGGCCCAGGCCCAGACGCTCCAAGCTTCCGTTTCTGGATCCGAAGTCACCGAGCCCTTTGTATGAACTTGCCAAGGACCAAGATCAGACAGTGAGGTAGGGACCAGACGACCATAAATTAGTCTGTGGAAGCTTACCCCTGTTTCCAATGCTTTTGCAGAGCCTGGGATACACCACTTTGAAGCCCTTTCACTAAAGCAAGGCTGCTCTGGTAGGAGGAGCACCGGCCTCAGGATCCTGGACTGTTTTCCTAAGAGGCACTCACAGGCACCTGCATAAAGCCTTGTCTTTGTGCCCTCCCTCCCCAGCACAATTCCCCTCCTCCCCACCAAAGCAGCTGTGAGGAGCCAAGTGTCCAGAGGCCCCATCAATGACTCTGAAAAGGGAAAACCCACATCATTCCTGCCTATAGCTCTTCTGAAACTGTGAGGCTGCTCCAACCACTGGCCTGCTGGCTGGCCCAATGGGTGAGTTTTCAGACCATCATTTTTCATGTGTGTGTGTGTGTGTGTGTGTGTGTGTGTGTGCTCAAGAATGTGGGGGGGGATCTCATTCAAACTGCTATAGATGCTAGGCCTGTCACCCGCAGGGGCCATGCCTAGAACATTCCAGTGCTTGCTTTGACATTCTGTTGTTGCCATCTTAAAGTTCTGAAAATGGTTGAATATGGGACCCAATAGATCAATCTTTTTCCATTGGGCCCACAAATTATGTAGCCAGTTCTAGAGGGGAAAAACATTTATCGGGTATTTATGACTGTCTAAAAGACATGTCTAATCCTTGGCACACAGACTGCATGCACCCCAGGATAGCAATAAAGGTGGCACAACACAAAACTATAAATTCACCTAAAACATTAGAGTAGTGTGTGTGTGTGTGTGTGTGTGTGTGTGTGTGTGTGTGTGTGTGTGTGTGATTCTTTTTCGTCACTTGATGCACAGCTCTCAAGTGCAAACTTTGTAGTTGACGTGGTGTCTCAAAGTCATTGAGCTGGTCTGCTGCACAGCAGAATCACTGAGGAGCCCTTAACGTCTTACCGTCCTGGCTCTTCTCCAAAGCAACGAGGATATCCAACTGGCAAGCAGGTAGAAGCCAGGTCTCAGCGTTTTTTAAATCAACTAATTTATTTTATGTGTATGAGTGCTCTGTCTGCATGTATGACTTTATGTCAGAGGAGGGCATCAGATCCCACTATAGATGGTTGTGAGCGGTCATGTGGTTGCTGGGAATTGAACTCAGGACCTGGAAGAGCAGCCAGTGCTCTTAACTGCTGAGCCATCTCTCCAGCCCCAGCGTTTTTGAACGATTCCCCAGCTGCCATGAGTCCAAGCCATTGAAGCTGGAGCCAGTATTCCAGGGCCCGCACTCCAGAGCAGCGGAGCAGTGTTGCTTGAGTATATCTCCTGCATGGGGCTTCAGGATTTGAACCTACTGGGCACTTAGCTTCATTGGGCCACTTTTAAATTCTGCCATTGTCTGAATAAAATGCTGAGGCCTTTGATCCTTTCTGTGCTTAGGAAGTACTTGCAGGCATTTATTTGGATCTTGACAAGAGAAAAACTTTCGTATGCACTGTCCATGAACACTCAGAATGCTGTGTGAGGCAGGTGGGCAGATGTCCAGGAACTTCCCACAGCTAGCCAAGCTGCACCACCTGGAGCTGCTTCTGCTCTGCGGAAGTGCTGTGGAGCTTTCCCCTCTGAAGCCTGTCACCGTCGGGGGTGGAGGGGTAAGAGGAGGACACCACCCACAGGGAGAGTCATCTGGCCTCTGAGGCATGCCTTACATTCGTCCTTCACGGGCGCTGCCCTCCATCCACCTCCACCTAGCCTCATGATCAGACCCCCCATGTCAGTGGGCATCAGCTACCCAGGTACATTCCTATGCAGCTGTGCCCTCTCTTTTCTAAGGTGGCACATTGAACAGTGGGGTCCCTTCAACCATGTAAGAGCTTCCTTCCCTCTTAAAAGGCCATGATAGCTCCCCAGTGCCACCTTCTGATTCATCAGTGAAAGGAGGCTGGGATGGGGGTAAGTTCTGATTCATCAATGCAAGGAGGCTGGGATGGGGTTAAGTTCTGATTCATCAATGCAAGGAGGCTGGGATGGGGTTAAGTTCTGATTCATCAATGAAAGGAGGCTGGGGTGGGGTTAAGAGAAAGTTTGCAGGTGGAAGGTCTGAGGAGAGCTGTGTCAAGGAAGCTCTGATCGGCAGCCGGTTTCTTTGGGTTTAGTTTGGATATTTGGAACAAAAGTGTCTGAATTACATGGCAACTCAAGAATGATCTACCTCCCCACAGTGACAGACACTTATATGTGAGAGAGTTTTATCATATGACTGGAGTACAGTACAGAAAGGTCTTTGTCCAGAAAGGAAGTGTGCAGAAGAGAGAGAGAGGAGAAGGAGTGAGGAGGGGAGAGAGAAATGGGGCCTGATGGGGCTCTTCAGCAGGATGTACCTGGCCCAGGTAAGGCTCTTCCTCACCCTATGGACACCTAGTCTGCACTTGGCCATCCCAGTAATCTAAAGAAATGGGCTTCTGCAGTGGCTAGCATTAGCTTCTAGCCTCTTTCTTCTGTTTGATCCGGGTCAGGCACCTGAGGCCCGTGGTCAGGACTTAAGGTCAGTATCCCTATGCAGAAGAGGTTCCTCCTACCAGGAGGTGGGATCCAGGCCAGGGAACCTTGTGCACTCAGGACCATATGCTGTAGAGCACTCAGTGAGCCTCTACTCTGTCTCTCCCATCCTCTGCTTCTCTGGGTTCCTAAGGGAGGAGTTTCCAGCCATGTATGGGCTGGGCTCCTGGTATGGTGTGGAGGGAGCCCGAGAGTCCAGTTGCTGTTTTAGGACACAGAAGACAGTGGATGGTAGTGGTACCACTTCAGATGGTGGTGGTGGTGGCAAAATTGCTTTGTAGAGCAGGCTGACCTGGAACACACAGAGATCCACCTGCCTCTGCCTCCCGAGGAGTACTGGTATTAAACATGTGCGCCACCAGACCTCGGCAAGGCAGCCCCTTCTAAACTCAGGCCTGCAACAGGCCCTCCACAGCTGTTGTACAGGATTAGCCTCTGAGCCAAACTACCTCCATCTTCATCAGATCGGCTGTGGCTGCTTACAAAAGATTGTCACCGCTGGCTTTGTGGACTGCCGACATTCCCTCAGAGAAAAGGGAATGAGGAAGGTAATTAGACCCCCACCTAAGTATCCAGCCACTACCCCCAATCATTGTATGCAATCCTGCCCTAAATTGTATCTGGCCTCAAAGTCTCAGGGAGGGGCTAAAGAGGCTGGGGAAGACTGGAGAAAAGGGGGTTCCATCTACACAGTCACAGTCTTGGGAGGGTCCTCATTCCTGCTGGGTGCAGACTTCACAGAGCGGCTGCTTTGGGGTCACTCATGATCTCCTCAACACCCCCCCCACACACCCATGCTCTGTAAGCAAGCCCAATTGACTTGCTGGATTCCCAGAGTGAACTTTATTGGAATCGTTACTTGGTTTGTTGGGGCCCTAGGAGAAGTGGGTAGACATTGTTTATATCTCCCAGGGGAAGGAAGTTTAGCAACAGCCCAGCTGAAACTGTAGAAGGGCTTGGTTAGGGCCAGCTCCAGTCCCTCTGCTCTTGGAAGCCATGAAGGAGCGTGCTTCTGAAGCAGTGTAATGGTGAGTGTTCATTGTTAGCCTCAGAGTCTGGAGTCACTAGGGAGACAGCCTCAGGGCATGCCTGTGGGGATTATCTTGACTACATTAATTGATGTGGGATTGCCCATCCTAACTGTGAGTGGGACCATTCCCTGGGCGGGGGATCCAGAACTTATAGATTGGAGAGAACTACCTGACATGGCTGTCTGTGTCCTCACTGTGACTACGATGCCCAAGCTCCTGACGTGTTGGCTTCCCAACTATGACGGACTGAGAAAGTGACTGCTCAGCTTCTCCATCCTCTCTGCAAAGTGGTCCCCAGGATCTGAGGGAGGCTGGAGGTCTGCGAGGGCAGGGGGAGGGCTAGGTACTCTTTTTAAAGATCAGTTTCAAAGGCCACCTTGCCATTTTCTTCACACTAGCAGCTATGATCATAAAGAGCTGCGTACATGCTAATGTCACATTTGCTATTTGGGGGTGGCATTATCAACTCTGAGGGTGTTTCTGACTGTCCAAGTGATCGTGGAAGACTTGGCCACCATCTTCTCATCCAGGCGGAGGCCAGCACGAGCAAACCCGTTACCTGTGGCTGTCAGGGTTTGCTTTGCTATATGAACAAGGAAAGAGAGCCTTCCAGGAGTTTCTGTATGGCTTCCTGTAGGTTGGAATGCAGGTCTTTCATCTGGGACTGAAGGAGAGATTCACAGTGTGGTATGTGGGATTCTCCTTTGGAATTTTCCAGGATCCTAGTAACGCTTAACACAGTACCTTGTAATAACTAAGTTTATCAATATTTGTACCCTGCTACAATTTAACCATGTGTCTATTTCAGTCTGCAAGAGATTCTACAAGGGCCATGGCTAAGGGAATGAGGGAGCACGGTGGCTTTCCACTCAGTGGTGCTCCCTCTTCTATAAGAGTAAATACGTAGACAGAGGGCATAGGTGTATCATTCCCACAGGCAGCTTGGATAGTTGAAATCAACCATTCTATGTTCTTCCAGGATAGGCCTGTATCTTATTAGAAATGCAGCAAATAGAATTTAATGCAATTGTGAAGAAATCCAACAGCCTCCCATCTAAAGAATGTCACTTAAGACAGAAGCTGATTACAATTTACTGGCCCCAAATAGGAGAATCTGTTTTAGAATATTGTATGTTTTTAATTGCATGCAGCATAAAAGATTTCCTGCAGGAAGGAGGGGCTGGGGAGCTACACTCACTGCACACCTCTTCTGCAGCAGGTACTGTCTTATTTCCTCTTCTGCTCACATCTGCCAAAGGGGATGGGAATGGCTTTGTCCAAGTTATAAAGAAGGCAGCAAGGCTCACCACAGAACAGTGTCTCACCCAGTCACTGGGTGCAAAGTTGCAGGGTTTCTGTGGGAAATTATGTCTGTTGACCTCCCCACCCCCCACCCTGCCATCTTTGAGTCCACCACAGTACATGTGCATGATCACATTTGCTCTCTCCCACAAACTGATCCCAACAATGGCCACTTAGTTCTGGAAAGTAGCGTCCAACTGCTTCTTCAAGCTTCCTGTCAGCTCCTAGCACAAGGACTACTGTGCTCAGTATGGGGGAGGGGAGACAACTCAGAAAGACACAGCTAGCCTCTGCCTAGCTTGTATTCTGAAAGATGTCACAGTGGCCGGTCCCTTCAAAACATAACTCCATCCCCTAATCTCCAGAACCTCTGTCTCCTCTCTAGAATTACTTTTGCTAATCACCTGTGTCTTCTATTGCGATTCCCTGACAAGTATTTTGAGTCTTGGCTGAAATATTTTTCTTTCTTTCTGGAATGTTCTTACTCTTCATAACCAGCTCTTTTCTCCTCCCCAGGCAACATGCATGTGGCTAGTGTTGTCTGAGTGTCATCTATGGTCTGGCCTGGAGAACAGAACTAGTTAAAAAATGTTAAATACACATGGTGAACAAGACATGCTTTTAGTTGGATATGTTGGCACACATCTGTAAACCCAACATTCAGAATGTTGAGTCAGGAGGACCACCCCAAGTTCAAACCCAACGTGGGATATACATGGCATCGCTCTTTCTCAAGCCCAGCTCCCACAGGAAGACACGGTTCTAGGAGGCACAGGCAGCCTGGCGGAGCAGAAGCCCATCTTTCTCCTCATACCACTCAGCCTAGCACTGAAAACTTTGGGACCTTGGCCAGTGTGTGTGACTTTGGAGCTGGATGTGTCTGTATCCCCTCTAACAATGGGGTTCTCAGAGGGTTTTCTGCCACACCCCACAGGGCCCAGCTGTGAGCATTGGAAATAGAAGGCAGCCAGCGGATGTGTGTTTAACTACATCATCATTGAGGGGGTACAAAACTGTTTTCTTTAGATCCTTCTCCCTATGCTGTGTGAAACTCACAGGTGGAAAGAGCCCAGAAAAATATAGTCAGTGCAGGTGACCAATCAGGCTGGGTGGACAGAAGCAGGCTATTAGGGGGTGTGCCTCGGTCCTTTGGTTCATTTTGCCCGTAGAGACAAAGAAGAAAAGGTACCTTGCAAAACACTGCTGCCACGAGGTCTTTTATTCCCGATGTGACTCTTTGTAAGTGTTTCAGAATGAACTCCAGGGCAGGATGACACAGGACTGACTCCCCTCTCTGCCTGTACGCCGGGGGGCCCAGAAGCCTGTCTCCAGGAGGGAGCATGGTGGTGACTGTCCATCTGGAGTGCTTCTTGGGTGTCGTCATTCAGCCTGGACTCTAAGGAGAAATGCCATCAGCGTCACATGGCACACACACCTCTGAATTGTGCTGCACTTGTGAACCCAGCTGATGCCTTCATGTGTCATGGTAAATCACGTCCCACAGTTTCTTGGATTCAAGAGATAGTGACTGGGCCAAAGGGAGCTGCCACGGTTCTTCCTTCCCATTCTCTCTCACCCTCTAATTATGTTTTCTAATGGTTCCTTGATGCTGTAAGCTATTCATCACATGAGCCCTCTTCTTCAGGTTTTTTTTCTCTTTCCAAATTCATATATCCAGGCTTTCCAAGGGAAAGATCTGAGGACTTGGCTGTCTTCTGTCCCCAAGAGAATGGGAGGGTTGTGTGCAATGGCTGTCTGTGTGATATGCACAGAGAAGAGTCCATGCCAGGCCACCTGTGTGTGCTTCATCCAGAAGTGGCACTGAGTGGATGATGAGCCAGGAAAGAGGCCTGAATCTTGTGACACTTTCTGCACCCAGCCAGCTCTGGAAATTCAAGTGACTCATCCAACGCCACAGGCCCTGGCAGGAGCGACGGGCATGGAAAGGGGCAGGGGTGGGTTGTAAATGAAGGGTGGGTGCCAAAGGAGAAGGAAGCCAGAGGGGGCCCCTCCTGAGTCAGTGAGGGCCTGGAAATGACACTAGATTCCATCTTGCTGTGATGCAGGCTTCTAGATATTTCTGTAAGAACTGCTTGGGGAAAAACCTAGTCATTCTGCTTCCTATGCCTAACGTGGTGGGCAGCTGTAACCATTGTATCAAGCTTACTACACGCTAAATATTATACCCAGGACATCTCAGCTGTCCACAAACAAGACAGGTGGAAAATATCCTGTTCTTGTCCCAGAGGATAGGGAAGTGACTTACCCTAGACCAGTGGTTCTCCACCTTCCTAGTGCTGCGACCCTTTAATAGTTCCTCATGTTGTGGTGACCCCCCAACCATAAAATTATTTTGTTGCTACTTCATAACTGTAATTCTGCTAATGTTATGAATCATCTGGGGTCGTGACCCACAGGTTAAGAACCACTCCCTCACTCATGTAGCGTTGGCCTAGGCAACGTATGATGGGAATCTGGGGCCCCTGCCTCCAGAGCCTGGAAGGCCATCCTCTTACGAGAGTAGCCCTGACCTTTGGCGTCTGGTCTTTGCCTGTGGTGACATTCAAAACCTTCAGGCAACACGAACATGCAGGCTGCTCAGTTTGCTGCTTCCCCTGGAGAGGTGCAGCCATTAGAGCGAGATGTACCAGAGTCCTTGCTAAGACCGTCTTGCCGCGTGGCTGGTTCACACCTTCATGACATTGCTCTCTGCTGTAGACATTGATTCAAGGTCTCCAGCTCCCTTTCCGCACCCCACCCGGATTTATTAGCAGGGAGTAAAGTGTGGCAACACCTGCTCAGGGGTTCACATGACCTGGTAACATAGAAGCAGGGAACTCGTGGGGGAGGGGACTGTGTGAGCGCTACCTCCTGCACGGACACACTGTTGCCTGGCTCATGAGTCCAACCCTTGTGTCTGGGAGTGAGTGCCCCGGCTGGAGCTGCCTCGGTGAGACGCTGCAGTGCTGAGCCGTGCATCTGTGCCGCTGAGAACAGAATGCTGGTCGTGGAGATGGGGAAAAAGACACTGGGAGGGATTCAAACACAATCGCCCTTTGTTAGCTGTAAAAGAGGCACATGCCGCCTGCACAGCCTTCTGAAAGGTAAATGACAGAAACGCACCAGCTCTCACTCCGTCCACATCCTTCAATCCTTCGGTTACAGTTTCATGGACCCGGTGAAATACCAGGCTGGGTTTTCCTCCCCACCAGCCACGAGTTTCCTGCCCCTTCAACTTCCTCTCTGCCTTTCCCCAGCAGTGCCACCAAACAGAACACTTGCTTCCAATCCCCTTTAAATGCTGTCGGTTTTCTGTGTGAATCAGAAATCCCAGGGCCTGTGTGTTAAACCCTTCCCACACCAAGGACACACCTCAGGTCCCAAAGGGAGAGCATGTCACATGGAGGAACCATGAGACTTGAAGTTAGCTGTGTACATGGAGGGCCAGCATCCAGGTTCCTCTCAGGAGAAGAGAAAATAATAGCAAGAAAGCAAATGTATTTGCAACCTTTGTGGCGGTTGCAATCATATGCACAGTGCCTCCTGTAGGCTTCTCCAAAGACACTGAGTCAGGGCAGACAAGGGTGAGACTGGGGCCTGTTTCTTGAATGGTCCACCTCTGCCTCTATTTCTGCATCTGATCAGAATAAAAGATGTAACTCAAGAGGGTTGTCCCATATCCCAGGGAAGAACTCCAAGTAGGAAACTTTGATACCCGAAAATATCCCCCTGCCAACAAAGCCTGCTGCTGCTCATCTCCGAGGACCCATGGCTTCCTGGAATCTCTTAAATGCCTTTGCTAACTCCTAACCCACCCCCAGTCCTGAGCTCAGCCCCTTTGTGTGCATGTGAGCACATCTGCGTCATTTCCACAGCCTTTTCTAACTGTCCCATGGGTTGGCTTAATCTGTCAAGGGTGAGATGGCCACTAACCCAGGTTGCAGCTGAGAATCAGGGAGGCTGAACTCAGGGCAAGAAAAATTTTGTCAACACAAGGGGCTCCGAACTCAGGATGTATAGGGAAAGATAAAACCTCTCCAGACACTTTGGGTGCCTCCTCCTTTTTCCCATGAGCAATTCAACTTTGAAAGCAAATTATAAAACCTTTGTGACAAGCCTTACCAGGCTTGAGACCTGTTTTCTTCCACCCACCTCTGAATTTCTTAGTTAAGTACATGTCCATGTCCCCAGACTGTTCCAGAAAGGGGGACCAAGTGCCCCAGTTTGCCTGGGACTTCCCATCTGGGCATCCCTTGACTGTTCCGCTTTAGTGGCCTGAAGTTCCTGTGAGTAGCTCCTTGGGAAGATGTGTGTTGGAGCAGACATAGCCCACAGTGTGGAGTACAAGCCCGGGATGCTGTTAGCATCCTTGCTACCTAACCTTAGGTCAATCCATTACTTTTCCTGTTTCAATTCTCTTTCCCACCTGTGCAGTGGGAATAAGATCCATTTGCCCAATGCCCAGTATACTAGGAGAATTAAATTACATAGTAGTTGCAAAATAATTCAGCTTCATTGAACTTGCCCTCCCCGCCCCCCATCTGAGTAGAAAGACTGTACAATTCTTAATGGCCTCCGCCTTCTGGCCATACTAGCATGGGGCCAGTGTAATTATTTATATCCCACTTCTAGTCTATGACAATGTAAGGACATTGCCAGGAGGCCAAAGAGATGCTGAGGTAGCACTGACACCCAAGAGCCCAATTTCCACTCAGTAAGGACATCCTGGGAGTCCAGCGGGCACCAGCAGGAAAGAGGAACAGAGCTCTGAGTAGCAGAAAGTGTACTATAATTATGAGAGCCATAGATCTGTGACTCTCTACTTGGTTCATCTACTTGACCTTGAACTTGGGATGTTTAGGGCAGATGAACACACACTAAGTGAGATAGAGAACCCTCCTGTCTTAGTTAGGGTTTCCATTGCTTTGAAGAGACACCATGACCACATCAACTCTTATGAAGGAAAACATTTAATTGGGCTGGCTTACAGTTCAGAGGCTCAGTCAATTATCATCATGGTGGGACCTGGCAGCATGCAGGCAGACATGGTGCTGGAGAGGTAACTGAGAGAGACTTCTATGTCTTGTGCAGGCAACAGGAAGTGGTCTGAGACACTGGGCATGGCTTGAGTGTATATGAGACTTCAAAGGCAGCCTCCACAGTGACACACTTCCTCCAACAAGGCTACACCTCCCAATAGTACCACCCCCTATGAGCTTATGGGAGCCAATTACATTCAAACTGCCATACCCTGTCTCTCTTCTTCTCCCTCCCTCTCTTTCACACACACACACACACACACACACATACACATACACCACATTATTACACATAAAAGCACTGATAACCGCACCGTCTCTTGTTCACCTTGGGTCCCCAGAACGTAGCTCTTGGTGCCTCACATGCACACAGGTGTATTTTCAGTCCTTAGCTGAGTCCTGTTTGGTCCTGCCTTTGGGACTCTGTGCTATTTCTCCCTTCAGGAACATTCTTCTTCCAGATATTCCTATGACTGTCTTTTACTCTGGTTTCAGCTAAATCTCTCCTCAATGGAGAGGCATTTCCAGGCTCCTTCCTCTTAGTAACCACACTTTTTTCTCATACAATTTCGGTCATCAAAACACTTCTTATTCAGTGATGCTTTTGACTGTTTTCTGACTTCTTTCTATGACAGAGAAGCACAGCCACACATTTTATCCAGGGGCGTGGCCAGCCAAGACAAGACCAGGTACCTCAGCCTCCCGGCAGTGCAGTAAGGGTAACCACATAACAGCGTTGACCAATCAAATGTAAGTGGGTGTGTCCTTGGAAAGAGGCGGGGTGTGGACCATTTTCCCTTCTTTTCTTCTCCCTGCGGGCTGGGTATGAACGTGATTCTGAGTCTGAAGCACAGCTGGACTCTGAGATGAAAGACAGATGTTGAAGATGGCAGGGCTCCAAGGCCAACGGACCCAGAACCTTTGATGACCTGTGACATGACAGGACGCTCAGCCATTCGTCAAACACCTGTGGACTTCTTTGATAGAAGAGAGACTCTCATTCTAACTTGATTAAGCTATTATTATATTGAGTCTTTTGTTATTTCTAACCTAGCCAACTCTTAACTAGTGATAGCCCATCTCTAGTCCTGACATTATGAAAATAAGGAACTCATTGGCCTGGTTCCTAGATGGAGCACCGGATGCCAGAACTGCTGTAATGACACACAGGAGTTGTTTAGTAAATATTTGATGAGTTTTGACTCTCTTCATGTTTCTTTTCTCTCATCTCTCTTTCTATTTTAATTTTCAAAGCCAAGTCTTACTTACAAGGTGGCTCAGGCTGACCTTGATGTGCATCTCAGGTTGATCTTGAACTCATGATCGTCCTGTCTCCGCCTCCCAGATGCTGGGATTACAGCTGTGCCACACACTCAGCTTCATGTTTAGTTCCATCTCACAAATGGCTCCTTTCTCTCTGTGTTGTCTCCCTCTAATTGTCTCTGACCTCTCTCAAACCCTCTCCTTTCTACATGGTCCTGAAAGGTTGTCGTTTTCCGGGCTTGTGCTCATGGCTGAGGTCAGTCCTACATGCCATAGTGTGTACTCATGCCCTCAGACCCATGCTGGGGAAACTGCCCTTACCACAGTCCACACATGGCCGTGACTAGCACACACCCATCCCACTCTGATTGGACCAGAGTTATCACATGACTGGAGGGTGTCAACCAGCATACCTGTCAGGAACTTCAGTCATAGTTTAGTCTGCAAGAATGAACAATACCAAGAAAATTCCTCTTATCAGGACTATTCCTTTGTCTCGGTTTAAATTTACTTTAAAAGAAAAATATTGATAAACAGGTAAAAGAAAAATTACCCACTTCAAATGTTGGCAATTTTAGTAAGATTTTTGTATAAACATGAGAACTACCTAGGGGTGTATAAGAAATTCTATTTTCAAGACACAATTATTGTTGGTAGTTAAGTTCATATTTTTTCTTTAAGTGTGCAGGCATCACACACACACACACACACACACACACACACACACACACACACACCCTTCTGCATGGTATCTACAGCATGTCTTTCCAGGCCAAGATATGCAGATCCATCAGAGACTGACCAGTATTCCTTGAATGAATGGCAGTTAATATATCCCATAATTTGTCCATGGATTCAGGACACTGCAGTAAGCATCTTTTAAGATGTAGATTCATACACTTATGAGCTAGAGACAGAAAGGTAGGATTGCAATGTCATGCAGCACATTTAGACAATTCTTCATAAATGTTCCAAGTTAATATCCAAAACAGTTGCAGCAACTTCGCTCCCTGCTCATGAAGATGCGGTCGTAAGGCTTCTCACAGTCTTTAGCTGACTCTAGAATTCTATTTTGGTCAGTTAGCTTGTAAAAGATGGTGCTTTGTGACATTTTGGTTCTTGTGAGATGTGTGGGCATCTTTAGGTGGAAAGTAAAGCTAGAAGCAGTGAGGACACAGAGCTGGGGAAGAGGAACACGAGACCCTGCTTTTTAATGTTTATATCCCTTTCCGCTTCTGCATGTCCCCACCCTCTCTCTCCAGCAGTAGAACCAGCAAGACATTGTCCTCTCCTCTTTCTGCAGGCTCTGTGTCTTCTTCCATCCTGTCTGCGTCATCTCTGTCATGGCTCCCATTTCTCCATGACCTACTGGCTTCTAGGAATAGGATGATTCATGACGGCAGTCATGCTTATCATGTGCCTTCCTTACACAGCACAGATAGGAGATAAAAGTGAGTCCTCGTGGGCACCCTAGATTTATGTCAGAGGACATTAAGTTAAGATCGCTACTAGGAATCCCCAGTACAAATTTACACCAAATAATAATGGTGAGCACTTAGGGCGATCGCACACTCTGCTTGACGCATATGACCACCACCAGCCCCACGCGGTGACGGTCACTGTCCCCAGTGTATACCTGAGGAGTAAGGCAGAGGGAGGGTGAGGAGGCTGCCCAAAATTAGACAGTTGAGCTGGCAACTTCAAAATCAGGACATGTATAGACAAGTTCTACCCCCTGACACCTGGCAGACAAGGTCCCTTTGAGAAGCCTTATTAATGTGTTTTCTCAGATGAGTGTGAGACCCTGATGGAAGCCACACAACTGTCCTGTGTATTAGACAACAGATAAAACCTGGGCTTCTCAACTCACGGCTCCCACAGCCTCTGTCACGGGCTTGACAGACTCCTTCTAGAATGTGCCTCCTGCTCTGCTTACATGGGCTGCTAATTAAGGGGCTTTAATGGCAAACCTGTCTGAGAGAAGTTGTTCACTTGTTTTTTTCCCCCCTTTAAAGCAAATTTTAAAATGAATGGAGCTGAGAGCAGATCGAGGCTGGATATACAGCGTAGCAGACAGGAAGTGAGTGTGGTGGGGTGTGGGAGGAGAAGGCAGGCATGGAGGGCTGCATAAGGGGCCTTGCTTGTTGGAGGAAGAGAAAGCAACAGGGACTTTGAATAGAAAGTTATAACAGCCCCTTTGTAGGATTGATGAGATGTAACTGATGGGATCCTGGTTAAGATGCTTAAACCAAAGGCCCCTGGGTGCAGGACCTGGGGCTGTGAGGGCTGAATTTTGCAGTTTCTCAGTGGGAGAAATACCACCATGAGGCCAAGATCATGGTTCCAATTCACCCCTCACATTGTTGACTTCAGGAAAAATCATGGAGCCTTCTCTGAGTTCTCTAACACTCCCTAGAGTGGTTGAAGGAGCAGTAGGGATAGATGGGAAGTCATTTTACCATGGGTGGAGCGGTTCACAAGGTGCTCCAGTTCTTCTTCATTGCTGTGTCATAGTAGGGCTTCCTTTCCCCGTGTCCTTGAAGCTAGACATGCCAAGGAACCTGCTTTGGCCACCAATCAATGAGAGGAAATGATGTGTGTCTCCTTCCAGAGAACCCTTTTGGGCAGGAGTGTGACTCCCCTTGGCCCATTCCCCTGCTTTGGTGACTGGGTCTCAATGGTTAGAGCCCTGAGTGAGGACAAAATGAGACAGACCTTCCCACCTCCTAGGAATACCAGGGAAGACAGTAAGAAATGAACGCCACTCTCTTACATTCCTAGACATTCTTTTTATTACAGTGGCATAGCTCAGCCCTCCTGACTGAGACAGAGGAGGAGTAGCTCAGACCTCCCCACTGAGAAGTAGAGGCTGGAAGACAGTCAGGCTCCATCTTAGAGATGTGATTGCCTCCCCCCTGTCTTTCTGGTCCCACACTCGCCTCCTCCCCATCTTACTCTCAGAGGCCTCTGACCGTCAAAGAAAGGTCCTTCTCTATGTGACCAACTCAACGGTGAGATCAGAACGGACTGCACGGTGGCTAGTGGAGTCACAGTTCAAGATTCCCAAATGTCCAGTGACAGCAGCTGAGGTTGCCTTTGGTGGTGCAGTCACACCTCTGTTTCGCTTCTTAAAAATGACTGGGCCACAAGTGAATGTGAGTCAACAAATCAATTATTACCGTTCCAACTGACTAGGAGGCCTGGCAGCCAACGCTTGGTGTCTCGTCTTTCTTAAAAAATTCTTTTCATCTTTATTTTATGTGTATGGATGTTTCGTCCGAGTGTGTGTTTGTGCAGCACAAGCATGCAGCCAGCGCCCACAGAGGCCAGGGAAGGGTATTAAATTCCCCGGAACTGGGTCTATAGACAGTTGTGAGTCGTTGTGTGGGTGCTAGGAGTTGAACTTAGGTCCTCTGGAAGAGCAGCCAGTGCTCTTAACTCCAAATCCATCTCTCCAGCCCTCTCTATTCATCTTTGAAACCTGATCCCCTCATCTGGAGATTAGAAGTGAAAGGATTGTCTGTCTATTATTTAAAAGTATTGTGTTAGCATTGTTTAGACCTGATGGAAGGCTAATAAAGCACTTCTCCCAGGAAACTTTCCACCAGCCAAAGTCTGTAGAACAAGATGAAGTGAACTGTTTCATGCAATTAGAACCAGCTGCTCAAACAAGTCTCCACAAAGCAGACTTTTGGAAGAGAAATTAATAGAGTAGTTTTCAGAGGAACTCCAGATTTACAGGGGAAAATGGAGCATGAAACACATTTCCCTCACATGTCCTTCCTTGTGCACAGTATACTCACAGTAGTACCTCAGTGTGGCCTATTTCTTACAATCGACAAAATAATATGGATACACAGTTACGGACAAAAATCCATAGTTTACGTTAAGGGTCACTCTGGTGGGGAATATCCTATGGATTTCAAAAATGTGTAGAGCCAGGAATGCACACCCCTACTGCTGTAAAGAGCAGCTTCCCTGCCCTAAAAGTGCGCTGTGCTCTGCCCGCCTGCCCTTCCTTCTCTGCACCCAGCCCCTGGCACCTGCTGACTTTTCATTGTCTCCGTGGTTTCGCTCTTTCCACATGCTGTGATGTTGGACCCCACCCTGTGTAGCCATTCAAACCCATCTCTACCCGCCTTCCCTCTGTTGTCTGGGTGAATATCTAATCTAGTGAATTATAGAAGGACATTTTGGTTGACCCTGATTTCTCTTAGTTCCAGGGAAACAAAACAAAACACTACAAGCATTCCTCTGCTGAGTTTTGGTGGATTTAGGTTTCTCAAGCCATTTGGGTACAGGAGTACAGTTGCCGGATGATAGAGTTAAATTTCTGTTTTTGTTTTTAAAATACTGAACTTGGACTATCGAGATGGTTGCCATCGAGCCTGGTGACCTGAATATAGGGCCTCCATGGTGGAAGAGGAGAACTGATTACTGAAAGTTATCCTCTGACCTCGATACGTGCTCACTCACGCACACATTCTCTCTCTCTCTCTCTCTGATTAAATACATGTAATTTAAAACTATTTGATACTTCAAAATACTTTATTAGTTCTTTGAAAATGTGATACAATATGTTTGATCCTGTTTCCCTTCCCCTAACTCTCCCCAGATCCACTCCTAACATTGAAAACAACAGCTAACCCTCGGGACTGTCTTCCCCCAAAGCGGCCACCTGCTCACGCTGCGCTGTGTCGTGCCGGCCACCTCTGCTCCATTGTCCTGCCTTCACAGCTGAATATATTTGCACAGGCCTGTGTCTGGCCTTTCTGTTCTGTTCTCTAGATTTGCTCCCCTTGTCTTGGCAGTACCCCACTTTCTCCATTACCTCAGCCTTAGCAAGAACCCGAAATCAGGGACACTCAGTGCTCTCACTTTCTCGTCTCATTCTACACGGTTTAGCTAGTTTGGGACTCCTGCCTTGCCGCATAAACTTTAGAATCGGTTGATTGGTCCCCACAAAATTGCTTATTGATATTTTTATTAGAATTATGATTAATTTAATGATTAAATTGGAAAGAACTTAGATTTTGAAAATACTGCACCGAATCATCATCCTAATCAAAACATCATTTAGTATTTTTCAGAGTTTTGTAGTTTTCTTCATATAGATCTTGTGTACACTGTTAGATTTAAATATAGACATCACCATTTTTTGGTGCTAATATAAACCAAATTGGTTTCTAAAATAAGTTCAATTGAGTTGTTGTTAAGTTACATGAATGTTTCTTCTACTAGTCTTTTGGATTCAGCCAGATTGGTCTGCAGAAGTAGAAAGACACGCAGGTTCTCTCTTGCTGGACCCATCCTTCTTAGCCCTAGGTCTTAGAAAGGGAAAGCAGTCGGTAGAACACAAATGTTTGCATTTTATTTGAAATGAAGACTGTGACAACCACACATCCCAGCCTCAGTTTCTCTCCCCGGTGACTGCAGAATTACCCTCTGTGTTAGTCGGCTTTCTTCCCACTGTGGCAAACAACTTCATGAGGGAAGAGTTACCCTGTCTCATGACGTCAGAGGTTTCAGAGCATCCTGGTGGGGAGGGTGCAGTGGAGGAGAGCAGCTCACTTCATGGTGGTCAGGAAGCAGAGAGATGGACCACCCATCCATCTAATGCTAGTTGGCTTTCTCCTTTTCTCCTTTACTTCGTCTGGGTCCCCAAACAATGAGATGGTCTCATAGTTAGAGGATGCTCTCTCCTCTTGTTAATCTTCTCTGGAAATGTCCTCACAGACAAACCCAGAGGTGTGCTTTACTGATGGCCTAGGCATCTCTCAACCCAGTGAAGTTGGTGATCAAGGTTCCCTATCCAACCATCTTCATTCCTCAGCACTTGAATGCTGGTGATCTAAATTTGTGCTGGGATTCCCCAAAGCTACATGCTATGGACATCTATTGTAACATCAACCCAAAAAACTGCCCAGTCTAGGAGGCAAATTTCCATGCTGAAAACAAGTATGGATAGTTTTAAACAAAGAAGCTATTGGAAGCTTCCCCTCCAAAATGTACCATTTGTAATAAAAGTCCATTTAAGAAATAGGTTCCCAGGAAAGGCCATGTCTAGACTATGATGTCAACTGTGTTCTACCTGTCAGGTAGCAAGGTGACCTGGAGCAGCATTCTTTTTTCCCGGTAACCTCATGTTGCTGGCTTGGTTCCAGGAGAGCTTGCCTTGACTCTGTGATCTTCAAAGAGCTGGCTCTGATTCTCAGTGCCCTTGGGCTATTCGCTCAGCTCTCACCACTGCAACTACTGGGATGGTCTCATCCAAACTCCCTCTGTCCACAGGCTCAGGATGGCTCCTCTTAGAGAGTCTGGCCTAAAAACCACTGTCCATTCAAGTGTCTCACTCTATAAAACGTAACTAATACGTGCCAACCCACAAAGCTGGTGCTTTGGATGGTATGACAGGAAAAGCATTGGAATTCTTTAAAGGAGAAAGGATGTAGAGGGGCCAAGCTGCATTATAGTCAACAGAATAAGAACATGGTCTTAAAAATTGCAGGGCCCGGTGACAGTTTCTCCAATAAACTACAGTATTATAGCCATGAATTTCAATTTTCAGGTCAAGCATGCCCAGGCTGCTCTGCAGCAGTTTATGGCAGGCCTCTGATGGAAGTTCTGTGGGTTGAGTTTATTGGTTTCTGGCATTGTGGCCCATATTTTGAGCAACTCCCATAAAATGTGCTTGGGAGTTATTGTTTTCCTTTAAAGAATGTGACAGTAAAACAAGTTTTTAATAAAGTGCTTTGAAAAGGCAACAGGCTGAAAACTGCTGGGCAAGAATTCAAGCTGGTAAAGGACCAAATATGTCTCTAATTATATTGAATTTCCACGTAATAGGATAGCGAGGCTAGCAATTACTCCTGAGTGAGATTGCATGCCGATAGGAAGTGAAAGTGCCCCTTGAACTTCAGGAAAACTAATAAAAGGGCTGCATCACTGCATTTGATCTTAAATACCTCTCACTCTCTATGTTGAAAGGTCTAATTGATTCAGTAAGACTCCTCAATAAACATCTGGTAGCAACCCGTGGTTTCCCTCAAAATTAAGTTTGAGGTTTGATTTTTTTTCCCCCTTTTATACTCCCTTACATCTCACCGTGTAGACTTAATACTGATACATTTTTCAAGATGGGACCACAAGTAAACTTTAGTGACTCGAACTAGAAAGTGCTTGATGCAGATTCTGCATAGCAGGCTGGAAGTCCAAGGGTTAAGGCAGCCTGAAATCTAGCTAAGACCTTTTCAATGGATGTATAAGTAATTCATCTGACGCCCATAGAACTGCCTCAGCATCATTTGTCTTTAATAAGCCAAACCCCAAACCAGGGTGCTGGCTGACTTCAAGGCACTTGTCTCTCCTGATATGACCCTGGATTGAACTCCACCTTTCAAGCAGATTGCTCAAACGATGACAGAGTGGGGTGGGACATCCCTTGGCTACTTGGGCTCTTCACTCTCACATTACGCTAGTCAGTCCCATGTTCCGTCTAGACTCGGTCTCTCTGAAGGTGAAGGGTAGTAGTACGCTTGGTAGCAGGAGGTAGTAGTTACTTTTCCCATTGTTGAGTCAAAATACCGAACACAAGCCACCTATGGGAAGAAGGCCTTATTTGGGCCTGCAGCTTGAGGGTGCCATCCATCACAGAGGCAGGAGAGTGAGAGAGCTGGTCACAGTCTGTTTTCTGTCCGGAGTCAGAGAGAGATAAACAGGGTGCCCAGCTTGCCCACCCCTTTGTATTCAGTCTGCGACAACAGCCCACGGACACACACATTCAAGGTAGGTCTCTCCTCCTCAGTAAACCTCCCCGGAAACACCCTCCTGGACACCCACAGGGGCATTTCTTTTTTTTTTTTTGGTTTTTTTCCAGACAGGGTTTCTCCGTGTAGCTTTGCGCCTCTCCTGGAACTCACTTGGTAGCCCAGGCTGGCCTCGAACTCACAGAGATCCACCTGGCTCTGCCTCCCGAGTGCTGGGATTAAAGGCGTGCGCCACCACCGCCCGGCTAAGGGGGGCATTTCTTAAGTGATCCTGAACGCAGTCACATTTACAGTGAGGATTAACCAGGACAACAGGGGTCTTCAGTGCATGCCTCATGATCCCTGACCCCAAGGCAGGCTCTTCTGAGAGAGTCTTCTTTCTCATCCCCACAACACCACCCGATGAAGAAGGAAGCCAGGGTGTACAGTGGCTTTAGACCCTAGTTCAAGCTGCGTGGTGCATGTCGGGCAGTCCTGATTTAAACAGTCGATTTCTTAGACAGCCATGTTCTCCCGGTGTCTTCTAAGATACCCACACCCTATGGGGCTGCTCAGAAACATCCATAAGTATAAATATAAGTAGCTTCTCAGAAAAACTGATCTTCAGAGAAGCCGGTAACTCAAAATTAAATCTAGGACACTTAGAAACCATTTTAGGGGAACCTGTCTCCCAGTTGGAAGAAGTGCTTCTCACACATGGAGCAGACACATGACATTCACGTAAGTAGCCTGACCAGAGTCAAGCCGTAGTAAGTCAGGCCACTTACAGACGGGTCTCGGTTTCCTCGTCAGTCCAGTGAAGAGAATCAGACTGTCTTGTGTTAGGCTTCGTCTGTTACGGTTTGAACCTAACGTGTCTTGTGTTTTGAATGCCTGTTCCCAAGGGGGTGGTACTGCTTGGTGAGATGGTGGAGCCTGTAGGAGGTGGGGTCTAGCTGGTGGGAGTAGGCCACTGGGGTGGGCTTTGAAGGCTCTGCTGATTCTGGTCCTGCTCTCTGCTCCCTGCCTGCCACAGTCTCTGCCACACACCTCTACTATCACAGACGGAATTGTTCTACCCCGACTTCCTGTCAAGACAGACTGAGACAGTCTGAAACGGTCACCCAAATGAAACCTCCTCTCTCTTACATTGTTTCGGTGAGGGTTTCATTGGTCACAGTGATGCAAAAGTTTGTTAATGAAAAATCCCTTTATATGCTATCACGGAGCAGTCATGGTTCACCCTTCTGAAAGTCAGTGGCAACCGAGCAAGGACCCTGACAGAACACATTGATGGTGCTGGCCCTCTACAGCTCTTGTTACCTGTTAGCTGGAAGCATGACCCCCCCCTCCCCACCCCATGATAAAAGGACTTTGGGAGGCTTAAACCAAAGTGTTATGGCTTTCTCTCTAACTGCTTACTACCATCTTGGGCGAAATTTGTGCTTCTATGTGAATGGCTCCATCCTCCCTTATCCTTCCCCAGGGTCATCTCATCCACTGGATTATGAGTCCTTGAATCGGGAAGCCAGATTTTACCCTTAACGTCCTAGAAAAATCATTGTAAGATACGTCACAAGGATGAAACAAAGTCATTTTTACCTGAGGCTTTGATAAGCCCCTTTAGTCAGATGCTTTTACATAAAGTATAATCCTGGGCGAATTTACCCTGCCAGGAGTTAATGCATTTAGCAACGACTCATGATGGCGAGTGCCGCTGCCTGTCAACTGTGTTACACGAGGATCATAAAGAACCCGTCTGCTCCGAGTCTCCTTTATCGTCCATCTTCTCCCTGAAGATTGGCACCTGCTTCTGTTTTATTCAATCCTGGAATAAAAGCCCCGGGGATTGCTTCTGGATTTGGACTTGCGTAGAGAACTACAGTAGCCTGGCAGTTCTCTCCCCACAAGCCCCCCCCACTTACCCAAAATCCTATGTAATTTGTGTTCTGCTTTCCGAGGCTCTGCTTACGCTGACCTTTAAGGCGCCCTCTTAAAATAACCAACATGCTTACGGCAGGCTCCATATATGCAAGATCATTGTTTGTCTTTTGATATATTCAGCAGTCTGTCTTCTCATGTTTATGTGCCTCCAGATAGTTATTATGTGCCATCATTCTTGGGATCATCAGCATTCCAATGCCTGTTTTCTTTACTTTATCTGTTGAGCAGAAGTGTATTTAGTGTTGAGAATGATACATCATAAAGGTAGGAAAAGGTGAACCCTTTGATATATTACAAGTCTTTCATAGCATGAAATAACTATTGCCTATTATTTTACTCCTGACGTTTTTATTTTTAAGAGAATTTCACTTGATTTGTGGTGCTGACACCTTTGATATGTTGTTTCCAGTGACCTTACATCCAAAATCAGTAGCGTGTGACATTTGATGGCCCAGATAAAAAACATTAATGGTGGAAGAGAGGGTTTATTTTCCTGGTCATAAATTAAGTTTAAATAACTCTGAATTTATTTTAAACTCTCCAGTACTTTTTACTGTCCAAGCAATAAATGTATTTATTACTAGGGGCCTGCCTGGTGCAACAGAGCCCTGTGCTCAGCTGCCCTGAGTCTCCCCTCTTTCTCCAGAATGCTTGATGAACTGTTCTCTAGTTTCTGCAGGTGGTGAGAGGAAAGGGTGCCGCTTACCAGGACCGTCAACCCAATGTGAAGTTGTTGCCCACCAGGTTAACAAAAGCAGGACTCTGTGCCATGTCCCCCAGTGCACGTGATCCAGGCGTGAGAGCTCTGGTCTGGAGTTAAGACAGGCGGAGGTGCAGGTGTGAGCAGTCATGCCTCAGTTGCCAATTTAATTTCCACACACACGGAAATGTATTTCTCTGTTTTTATCTTATGTGTGCGTTTAGTATTTATTCATTAGATGTATGATAAATGGTGTATATCGAATACCTCAATTTAAAAAGCTTTATGAACTGGCCGTGGTGGTACACATTTTTAATCCTAGCACTCAGGCAGCAGAGGCAGGCGGATCTCTGTGAGTTCGAGATGAGCCTGATCTACAGAGTGAGATCCAGGACAGCCAGGGCTACGCATTCTGCATCTCAAAATATCCAATTCAGTGGTTTTCAGTTTACTCACAAGGTTGTGCACCTTCATCACTATCTAATTCTAGAAAATTTCATGACCTCGGAACAGGTTATGAAACCTGTCAGCAGCCATTCTCCAGTCTGCCCTTCCACTCCTCTAACCGCCAGTACTCCACTTCCTCCCTGTGGATTTGCTGTTGACATTTCACATACCTTGTATCATGTCATATCTGGCTCATTCAATTTAGTGTGTTGTTTCTCTTTATATATGCAATTTATTTTTATTTTTTAGATCTGTTTATTTTACTTTAAGAATGTCTTGCCTGTGTGCATGTGTCTTACCCACATGCATGCCTGTAGGATCCTCTGGAACTGGGCCAGCCTACAGGTAGTTGTGAGCCTCCAGGTGGGTGCTGGGAATCGAACCCAGGCCCCTTGCAAGAGTAAGAAGTACTCTTAACCACTGAGCCGTCTCTCCAGCCCCTAGTGTGTTGTTTCTAAAGCTGATGCATACTGCAACATGTATCAGGACTTCACTTTTTATAGCTAAACAATGTTTCATTGTATGGATAGACCGACCCCTGGTTTATAGATCAGTTCAAGAATTTCATCTACATCTTCAACTTGAACTTGTAGGTGATTTATTAAACTGCCAGACGTTGTCTCCTATTTGGAACACTGGAGATGGCTCAATGGCTAAAGTAGATGTCGCACAAACATGAGGACCTGGGTTCAGATCCCCAGAAATCATGTTTAAAAAGCTGCGCAGGGGCCAACAAGATGGCTCAGTGGGGAAAGAGCACTTGCCACTAAGCCTGAGGACCTGAGTTGGGCCCCTAGGAGTCCCACGGTAGAAGGAGAGAGCTGACTTTAGCAAGTTGCCCTCTGACCTTCTCACATGTACTAGGGCATTCATGCATGAGCCCGGATAAGAACCATCAACCAAATAAACCCAATAATTGCAGTCTTGTTTTTATTTTATGTCTAGGGTGCTTTGTCTGCATGTGTCTGTGCACCGTGTGTGTGCAGGGTCTGTAGAGGCCAGAGGAGGACACCAGATCCTCCGGAACTGGATTACAGACAGTTGTTAGTTGCCATGTGGGTGCTGGGGACCAAACCTAGATCCTCTGGAAAAAGCAACCAGTGCTCTTAACTAGTGGGCCATCTCTTCAGCCCCTGCAATAATTTTTTTTAAGTTATACCTTTAAAAAATGAAATAAAGTGTATGCTATTTTTACAGCTGCAATAACAGCAATTACATGCTACTTAGCAGGAAAGAACTAGAATCCAAGAATGTCTTCGTTAGAGTGAGCCAGGTGGCAACAAGTCCAGTCATTCACTAAATACAAATTCACATTTGACTGGGGGTGGGCGTGCACGCTTTTAATCCCTGCATTCCCGAGGCAGAGGCAGATTGCTGGCTTTGAACTCAAAGCCAGACTGGTCTATATGGTGAGTTTCATGCCAGCCAGGGCTACAGTGAGACCCCGCCCAGCCTACTGCAAAAAAAAAAAAAAATGCCCCCCAACCAAAAAAAAAAAAAAATCACACTTGAAGATGGCCTATGATTCTTGAAGAAACGAATGCTGTTTTGTAAAGACCCACTGCCTGCTCTTGGCAAGGACCCAGAATATTCTTCCCGGGGTAGAACCACCTCTGACCCTGCTTATGCATCACTTCATCCTAAGCTCTTTGAAGGCATAGTACCATGTCCTCTCTGGAACCCTCAGGCAGTGCTTTATGCCCAGGGGGTACTCAAAGGTACAGACTTAGCCAATTAATTAAATTATATGTTTTTCTACTGCTTGTCCCCTGTGAGGAAAAAGAAGAGTCCCATAAAAAAAAAAAAAGCATCCTGATCATTGCAGATCAGTTCCTGCTTACCACTCACAGAGAAAAAAGTCTAATTCATCCTCCTGTGACAAGCCCACCCACAGAGGGGGTCCAGTCATGCTTCCATACCAAATCAAAAGTTTTGTTGCTGTCTACTACCCTCAAATCCTTTCGGGTCCTACCCCACAGTGTGTCTGAAAAATGACCTCCACTCTGTCTTCGGACACAGTAGGTGAATTTTTCCTAGTTTTGAATTATACTTAAATAGAATCACACCGTGTATGTCCCTTCCACACTTATGATATTTTAAAAATATAGAATGTGGTGGTTTGAAAGAAAATGGCCCCCAAGCAGAGTGGCACTATTAGGAGGCGTGGCCTTGTTGGAGTAGGTGTGGTCTTGTTGGAGGAAGTGTGTCACTGTGAAGGTGGGCTTTGAAGTCTCATACTGCTCAAGCCATGTCCAGTGTTTCAGTTCACTTCCTGTTGCCTTTGGATCAAGATGTAGAGTCCTCCAGCACCATGTGGGCCTGCACGCTACCATACTCCCAGCCGCCATGCTCCCTGCCATGACGATAATGGACTAAACCTCTGAAACTGTAAGCTGCCACCTCAACCAAATGTTCTCCTTCATAAGAGCTGCCATGTCATGGTGTCTCTTCACAGCAACAGAATCCCTAACTAAGACATAGATAAATAGCAAAATTTGCAGTCATATAAGAATACGCATGACACACAATTTTCAGATTTTAAGTGAAAAGATTTGAAGTGAGTCAATCAATCTAAATACGAGACTAATTTAAAAAAAACTGTCTCTCACATTTTCTGTTTCAATGATCATTCACTACACTGTTTAATTTCCTAGCACAATATGAAGCAGACAAAATTGGTACCCTCTCCATCCGTCTTCCTCGCGTTTTCCGTCTTCTTCCGTCTTCTTCCGTCTTCCCCCTTTTAAACTTAGTCCTATTTTGTGTTGCTATAGCAGAATATCACAGGCTGGGCGATTTGTCAAGAAAAGAATTGCTTCTTCCATTTTTAGAAACTGGGAAGGACAACTCACAGTACAGTATCTGGCCAAGACCTTCCAGATGTGCCTTCCCCTGGCACAGGGCGTGACTTAGTGACGAGAAGGCCGAATTTACTTGGATGACAGCCCACTCTCAAGTTAACAGCATGAATCACAGGGTAGAATCCCCATGACCCTGTCACCTCTGTAAGGTCTCACCTCTGAAGAGGTGCATTTGGAATAATTTCCGCACATCAGCTTTAGGAACCCCACTTCCCTGGGTTCTATCGCTCATAGATGGGACCTACCAGTGTTAAGTGATCACGAAAAGGTTCGCTCACAATCAGTGGCTACCTCCTGTTAGGGGCCCCTACACACACTGGATGCGATTTGGTGTGGTTGTGAGTGATGCATGGCACTGGGAAAACAGGACTCGGAGGCAGAAGTGTCTTTTTTAAGTTCAGCAAACCTTGTGACAAAGCCTCTTATGTTATCTTTGAGGACCAGAGGGACAGCTGTGTGACTGGCCGATAACAACCTGGCACTGGGCTGGGAAGTAAAACCGATCTACAGGTGTCAGAATTATGATACAAAAAGATCTTTGGATCAATGATCAATGAAACAGTGCCTCAAACTCATTGAATTTAATGATGATAAACGTAAGAATCTGTCATCTGGAGAAGTACCCGAGACAGACCTCTGAGATAAGAAGGGTTGCCTAGAAAGTCACCCATGTATAAAAAAGGCCAGAGGATTCCAGGTGACTGCCGGGTGACCTGTAGTGGTTGCCAGCAGGCCACATGAATCATAGGAGTCAAATCAAAAGGAGTCTCTGTTCTCTTTCTTCGTTCACCCATAGTCAGAAACATTTGGCATATTGCATTTTAATCTGAGCACTTCATTTTAGAAGTAAAAACGCTAAAAATGGAGCAGAGTTGAGAAAGGGAAAGAGGCATTGTGAGTCAGAGGTAGCCTAAGCTTCTCACCCCTCCGAAGAGAGCTGAGAGGTAGAAGGGAGCTATGGCCAGCACACGGCCATCGTGTTGCAAGCTGTGAGAGCCTTCTGAGCAGGAGTTTTGTAACCTGTATAAACCAGAAGTGAGTAGAGCCGAGTCACAGGGCAGTGTCCCATTCAGGAATAATTTAGCAGCCAGACTTTAAAAGTCTCTACATGAAAATTTGATTTTTTTAAATTGGGCTGGAAGTTATATAGCTCAGTGACAGAGTATTTGCCCAGCATGGGCCAGGCCCTCCACTGAGTTCCCAGCATCACACACACACACACACACACACACACACACACACACACACACACACACACACACAAAAGATAAAATTCTTTTTTCTCAAAAGATGCTGATTCCCATTCTGATCCATCATTCTTCCCTCCCCTCCTCAGGCTGTCCCACCTGTACTTCCTGCCTGGCTACCGGCCTGTTGGCTTTTTATTAGCCAATGAAAGGAATACATATTCATATCGTAGAAAAGGATTGTTCCACAGCAACTTGGCATATGCCTGGACACTTACATAGAGCCATGGAGCATCTCACTTAATTTTCACAGCAACCATGGTACACATGTACACACACACACACACACACACACACACACACACACACACACACACACACACCAACTTTATGCAGAGGTGGCCTATGAGGAACTATCGTTTACCCAGGATCACAGCAGCTGGGAAATGGGATACAGGAAATGCCTCCAAGAGTTGGCAAGGTTTGCTTGCAGCCTGCCTGGTCTGTTGCCCTGGAAGGTACAATAGATCACACGCCTTTAGCCTGACATTTGATCTGGGGATGGAGAGCCAGACCAGCATCATGTAGTGGCCATTTTTAAGCTAAGGAAGCTCTTTTCTGTCCCTAGTTTGCCCTTCCCGGTGAGACTCTTCTGCTTCTGGTCTTTCAGATGTGAAGGATAAGTGTCAGACCCTTTCACAGTCCCTGAGAGACACGCACTGTGAACTGACCCAAGAAGAAGAGGCTCGGGTGACAGTATTGTATTCTCTTCAGCCTGCCTCTCAGACCAAATGCTCACCCTACCCCAGCTCAGTTGCTTATCTTATGTGCCTGGCTCAGCTCTCCAATTTCCTCTGTTGACAAAGACTGCTCCAAAGCCAGCCAGAGACATAAGTGTTATTCTCAGCAAATTGCATTGTCTCTAGGTAAGGTGGTATAGTTCAGATATCAGACCACTGGGCTACCAGACAGGCTAGCCAATGAGATGACTCAACTTCTCTGAGAGAGGAAGCTGGCTCTCCACACGCTGTCTTGTCTCCTGCCTACCGACAAATGTTAGCAGATGAATTAATGAGTGAGTGAGTGAATGAATGAGTGCACAGCCTCACGCTCAGCTGCTACTTCTAATTATCAATAGGGTAGAGTGGGCAACCTGCAGTTCCCTGCCTGCCTGAGTCCTTGGTGGCTTGCAGCTCTTGAAAGTCAAGTACATTTGTACAATTTGCAGACATTAGACTTCACATTTGTATAATATACAGTAATTAAATTTCCTAGTTAATCAAATAATTTATTAATGAGGCTAAGTTGGTCCCAAGAATTTGCTCAAAAAGAAAAAAGAAGAAAAAAAAAGGAAAAATGGTTCTATATGCCAGAACTTATCAAAGTCTTACAGAGGACAATTCTGAAAGTCTCTCTGACTCACTGTATTCCAAGAGTCTGAAGAGACGCACCCACTGTCCTTGTCTCATTTGCTGGGGGTGGGGGGAGGAGGGGGAGGAACCATACAGAGCAAGGAGAATGGAGGGAAATGGGGAAATGGGTAGCAGGACAAGAAAACTCTATCAGTGTCAGGAAAAGAAGGGGAGGGGGAGGAGGAGGGGGAGGGGAAGAAGGGGGAGGAGGGGAGGGAGGGGAGGTAGTAAGGCAGGGGAAAGGGGAAAGGAAAATCGGGAAAGCTATCTAATGAAAAGAAAAAAGTTAGCCTGTCTTGCATCCTCCTTTTGACGGGGGAGGTGGGGTCACTCCATCATGTTGGAAGACAAAGCTTGAAGGAGGAGGATTGAACTCCCCCTGGTTGGAACGGAATATGAAGCCAAGCCCTGTGGCATTTTCCAATGGAGAAGTCTCCATTGAGCGGGAATCCAGCTCATTAGTATGGGGCGCCGATAATGATCTGATAACTCCTCTCATCCATTACTGATGGATGCCTTCCAGAAGACCTCCACACACGAACTCCTCAGCCAATTATGTGAACCCCTTTCCCCTTGATCTTCATCATTAACCCCAACACACTTCTGCCAGGAACTCATGCTTTATTAATGGCTGCCATGTTCCCATACTTCTGATTTTTCTTGGAGGTTTGAGAGAGTCAGGAAGTGAGAGAGAATGAAAGAAGCCCCCAGAGTTTGGTTATCTTTTCAATTTTCAGCAGTGGCGCCTGAAGCTCACAGCTGGTAATGGTGAGCAAATGGCTGTGAGACCAGGAGCGCCCCCCCCCCCATCCCAGATCAGCCCCCTCCCAGCGCTGACTAATTGATTAACCAAGGGTTCTTGAAGAGAATGATTTGAGGAGGTAATTTATAGAGATGGTATCTTTTGTCATCATTTGTCTTTGAAAACAGAAGAAAACTGCTTTCGGGAGGATGCGTCCGCCAACATGAGCAATGGCGGACGGAACCTCATCAGTTACAGCACACTGCTCAATTTTGTACCTTTCCAGCCAGTCAAATATCCAATCACCACAACGGGACGGGAGAAAACCCACATCTTCACTCCCGTGTTTTAAACTTTTCCAGCGTTCGCTTATGAAAATATTTGGGGTTGTTCACTGCTCTGCTCTCTGTAGCATAAACATTTATTTAAATGGGGCTGTCTCTAGTAATGAAGAATGAAGGAAAAACAATGGTCTGATTTTGACAAATTAACTTGTGATTTGGAGAGTCGGTGAAGCAGGGGAGAGACATTCCTAACTATACTAATTAAATGAGCTTGCAACATTTATTTTAATGCAATGGAACCAGCCATATGAAGATGAACATTTTAATTTATTTTGCAGTGACATTATGAAAAATTTCACTGTTGCAGATTATCTACAGAAACAAATCTCATCAGCATCTAGGACCGTGCAGGAAATTTCCATCCCTCGAGGGCAGGAGCCTGACATTCCCCTGTGGAAACCAGTGCAAGTGACCTAAGCAGCTTGAAAAGTTCTTCTGAAGGTTGCGTTTCCGCCGAGGCTGGGCTTTACGTTCAAATGACTTCTGCGCTAAACACATCCATTTTTCATGGTGCAGCATAGATGAAGAGTTCTGAATTCGTTCTACGGGGAATGCAAATATAGCTCATTAGTTCTAAAACATTTTTCATGAAAGACTGCAGAGTATTTGTGGGCAGATGAGGTTGCAGAGCCCCAGCCAAGAATGAATACCACATGTCCCACTAATTGTCTTTTAAAGTTGTTCCTTTCCTCTCCGGCACCCAGTAGCTACTGAAAATAAGAAGCGATATGAAAAATGGAGCCTGGGCTTAGCTTTGGCATTGTTCTGTCTTGTGGGCATGAGTCTGCATGTGCTGTACGGGCTTCTTTTCTCCCTCTCTACGTGAAGCCGTTTTCTAGAAGGTGAGGCAGCTTTGTAGATGATTGAAGCCTTCTGCTTCTCCTGGAGACAGGGTATAGGTGTCAGTCATCTAGGGATGAAAGGTGGTATCCCTGGAGCCTCCCCTCAGCCCAGACCCAACACGGGCTCACAGGCACCAGGCAGACAAAATGGCCACTTTGCAGAGAGAGAGGCTGGGTAGGCTGCTGCCACTCACAGCTTTAAGAAACCACTCAGGCCAGAGATGTCTTTCTGGCTGACATGCTTTTGGGAGCTCTGCCGAGAAACTGCAGAGGAGAGCATGCCACCTCCCTCAGGCTAAAGGTAGAGCCATATATGATCCTCAGGCCCCTTCTTATCCCAGTCACCACATAGAATTATGAAGATGAGGCCAGTTCTCAAGTGACATCTGTCAAGGCATCTAGGTTCAGGATAGATGCCTTCTCCTCTCCAAAGCCAACTGTGTTGGTTAACATTGATCGTCAACATGATGACATCTAGAACCACCAAGGACACACGTCACTGGGCATTATCTTGATGAGGTTAATAAAGAAGGGAAGACCTACCCTGAAAGTGGGTAGCACAGTTCCCTGGGCTTGTGTCCTAGAGGGAGGAGGGAGCCACCCACACAGGATTATTTACCACTGTTTCTTCCCTGCTGATACAATGTGACCCGCTCCCTTAAGTCCCTGTCACCATGACTTCCCCAACACAGCCGGATGTTCCTTGGTATCGTGAGCCAGGAAAAACACTTCTGGAAGTTGCTTCTGTCAGAGTATTTTCATAATACCAACAGGAAAAGCAACTAATATATCAGCTTACTAATTACTATCTCCCAAGATGGGCTGTGATGGTTTGAATGAAAAATGTCCCTCATACTCTCAGGATTCGAACATTTGATTTCCCCGGTCAGTGGCACTGTTTGGGGAGGTTTAGGTAGGGCAGTCTTGCTGGAGGAAGTAGGGCCCTGGGGGTAGCTGTGGAAGTAAAAAACCTCGTCTACCTGCAATTCACTCCCTCTGCTTCATGCTTGAGTGCCTGAGGTTCAAAATGTGAGCTCTCAACTCTGCCCAGCAGCCATGCCTGCTGTTGGCTGCATGCGTCCCTGGCGTAACCAACTCTAACCCTCTGGAAGCAGACACCAAAATGAACTTTTTCTTTTGTAAGCTGCCTTGGTCGTGATGTTTTATCATGGCAACGAAATAGAAACTAATTCATGGGCTGTTATGGTGGTCCAGGCAGAGCTGTAGAACCTGTCTGACCCTGTTTTAATGCCAGCTCTAATACTTTCAAACCATGTTCCCTTGGGCAAGTTATTTCCTGTGCCTCAATTTTCTTATCCATCAAATGGTGGAAACATTAGTGGACCTTCTCCATAGGGTTGTTGTGGGCACCAAAATAGAATATGTTGCTGAAAGGATGGAGGGCAAGCTCTCAACGATTTATAGCTATGGCAATGGCTCTGCTCCGCTTCTCCTGTGGCGCACTGGAAAGACAGCGTGAGTGGGATAAGACATTTTTGACGCGCTCCTTGCAGCTAGAGACTTGAGGAAGGATCTTCAGAGTCTCTCAGATCAACACTTTTCTCTACAGATGTGGAAACTGAGCTTCCATTACAAACGTCAGGGCTAGGACCTACCTTAGGATCATCAACTACAAAACCTCCAGAGACATAAACTCCAACCAGGCAGGCAGCAGCGTCATTGCTTGGCTGACAAGTCCTTGGCGGAGCTCTGTACCCGGCACCCTTTGATAAGACCATGGGGAACACGGCAATGGAGGATGATGAAGGCAACCTCGCTCCAGAGCATCAATTAAGATGCAGCTGACTCATAGTAAGCACATGGGAGACAGGTGGAGGAGCATCATCCATACCAATTCCAGGTTATCATAGACTGTGGTTGGTAGTCGGCTGGTACCAACCCTCCCCTCCCCCACAGGCTCCTCTGTAGCAGTCACAAATGTAACCTAAGTCATACCTTCCAGGGCAGAGAGAAGAGACACGATGGCTAATCGTAATTATCAAGTTAGCAGGATTTAGAATCACCATGGAAACCAGTCTCTGGGCATGCCTGTGAAGGAGTTTCTAGGCTAGGTGAATTGAGGTGAGAAGACCCACCCTAAATGTAGATGGTACTGTTCTATGGGCTGGGGTCTTGAATAAAAAAGGTTATTAATGCCCTTTACTTCCTGATTGTGGATGCAACGCGGCCACCTGTGTCAAGTTTTGCCACCCCAATGAGTGTGTGTGAGTGTGTGTGTGTGTGTGTGTGTGTGTGTGTGTGTGTGTGTGTGATGCTCACAAGGTAGAACAATGCAAAGCTAAGCTCAGGCTCCGTTTTTCACATTGCTTCCTGTTTTCATTAGCTACTGAATGCCAGAGAGGAAAGGAACAACACGCCTATGTATATGCTATTCCTTCCTTCAGTAGGCTTTGTCAGCTGGGCGGCGGTGGTGCATGCCTTTAATCCCAGCACTCGGGAAGCAGAGCCAGACGGATCTCTGTGAGTTCGAGGCCAGTCTGGTCTACACAGCGAGATACAGGATAGGCACTAAAACTACACAGAGAAACCCTGTCTCAAAAAACAAACAACAAACAAACCAAAAAAAAAAAAAAAATTGGCTTTGTCGGGATATTTCGTGACAAGTAACTAATACAAGAGGGTTCATTTATTTGCCTGTGACTGAGAGTGACTTTCTCTTGAGCCCCTATTAGCAGAAAAGAAAGCCTCACTAATTCCCAATCCCGTTGACATTCAGTCTGTTAGCCCTTTTAGGTGGTATCAAGCAAGGCTCTTTGATAATGCTGCTCTGGATTCCATCGCCCTCCCTCCTGGTACTTCTTGGTGTAGGTACTCAACCTCCTCTGCTCCTGTAGTGATGCAGGTGTCCCCTGAGGACCGCTGCTCCTATTGTCGTGGCAGCTGAAATCGGTGGGTGTTGAACTTCTGACCTAGGGCTTCCTGCCTGGGAGTGCTCTCTAGCTCCCCCTGGCTGCTGACTCAGTCCAGCTGACTGTGACTTGGTGGTCCACCCTACAGTTCTCCACCCTGCAGTTCCCGATCTAGGGCCACCTCTTCCCTCTCACTGACCGTCTTTGGCAAGCTTTTGCTTAGACAGACTTTGGCCTGTGTTTGGTTCCTTTTTATGCTACATGGACCTGAAGAGATGGAAGAGATGCTCCTATCTGCATGACTTGCCCAAAGAAATGTAATTCTTAGGGTTTTGAGAGCTGGACCAAGGTCTGGAAGGGTTAGCGTCTGGTGACAGTTCTCTCTATGGACTGTAGAAGGCCACCTTCCTCCTGGGCCCACAGATGACCTTCCGTTATGTGTATCTCTCCCCTTAGAAGGCCACCAGTTCTGCTGGATTAAGACCCAACCTTTATGACCACATTTAACTTTAATTATCCATCCCCCAAATATGTTTTTTAATTTAGGGCTTGGCTAGGTGCTAGGAACGACACAATTAAGTCCCTAGAGTGCTCTCTCTCTCTCTCTCTCTCTCTCTCTCTCTCTCTCTCTCTCTCTCTCTCTCTCTCTGTCTGTCTCTCTGCCTCTGTCTCTCTCTGTGTCTCTCTGCCTGACTACCCTGTGAAGCCAAGTTCCCAGGTAGAACTCTGAGAGGGGATTTCTTTCCACTATAAGGTAGGACAGTGGCCCCCTTTAGCTCTAGATGTCATCTAGCTCAGGAAAAATGACAGGTGTGTGGCTTGTAAATGAGGAAAAGAAACTAAGGTGACATTTCTAACAGCAAAGCAGAATGCTTGTGACTTGGGAGACCCGGGCTTTAATCTTTTAATGATTTTCTGTGTGACCCCAAAGTGACATAATCACCTCCTGGGCTTTAGCTCTTCTTCCTTAGTTTAGGGGCTGATGACCTGCTTCCTGAGGTGATTAACAGGAGCCAGCAGAAGGCATGCTTGCCAAAGTCTTCTGCAAACACAAAATGCTGTTAGATGCCTCAAATAAAAATGATGGAGATGAATGCATCACCTTTCAAAGGTCAGGACATCTAGAGAATGAGCCGTGAGCACTAACAGCTGAAAGTCCCCGTTCCACGTGATGCGTAGGACAGCTGGGAGGGAAACTGGGTCTCACCATCTCGGAGGGCTAAGGAGAAGCTTGGGGAAATGTGCCCAAATGAATAGAGATGGATTCTATGAAATTCAAGACAACACACCAGACATTCTGCAGAAGCCTCCTATGGCCGTTTGTCAAAGAGAGCAAATCCTCAGGGCGTTCTCTTTAATATACTTTTAGTAAATGTTTTATTGTGTTGGATTATGGGAATTAGAGGAATGAAGGATCCATATCATATTTTTCAAAAGCAATATTTTTAGAATCACAAATTATATTGAAAATTTTATACCAAGAAAATAAAAACAAAGATCAGAAGAACTAAACAGCATTTATATATGTCTCTACAGAGATATATATGTATATTAGCAAATTGAAATATAGCAAAAACACACAAAACACCCCCGTAAAAGAGATGCAAATTATATTTTTGACACATTTTCAGCACAATCACCTAATACAATTTTCTTTTATAGGCAGAGGTAATAAATAGTGCAAATGTATATTTATGGTGTGTTTGACAAATGCATTTTCTCAGTCAGGGGAAAAGCTCCAGTGAGTTTACCATTGAAATGCCTCTCATCTAGCTGGCCTAAATTGTTCCTCTTTCTTCTCAATTCCTCACTGTGACCAAGTTGGAGGTGGAAAATACCCTTTGGTCTCCAAGCTTCAGGCAGGTGTGGAATGGGAAACTGGAGCACACCTGAGACTTGGGTATTCCTTGTTCGTGTGGGTTCCTCAGGCTGCACACCCCTCGAGAGAAAAGCCATGATCTGCTCCTTGTCCACAAATCTTTCAGCCTCCTTGCCTCTCTGCCCCATCTGTCTGTCTATGGAGTGCATGTTGACAGGCCAGTGTGATCAAAAGGCATCACTCTAGACTAAATGGGACAATGTATAACTTCTAGGTCCAGGCAGGTAAGGAGAAAGCTCAGGAGCCCAGTTCTGGTAAGGAAAACTACTGGTAGGTAAGAAGAATAGAAAATGAGAGCCTAGGACTTTGGTCCTCAGTTAGAGTTGCCCTTGGGGAAAGGCTTTTGGTGAATACTTACTCAGAGCAGGAGGAGGGGACATCCCATGGGGGCAGAGGGATGTCTGAGGACAAGAGGTAATTGGGATGAGGAAAAGTCATCAGACCCATGTACTCCTCTCCCCCTCTCTACCCAGTAGAGTTCACCTTAGAGACAGGCTTGGACATGGCTCCCTTCACAACAGAGACCCAGCCTTTCACTCCAACATAATAAAGCCACAAGGCTTCTGGAGATAGAAACTTGCAAGCTACAAATGCAGTCTGCAAAGGAACATCAAAGAAGAGCCCATCGCTCTCCGTGTGGCCTTTTCCCTGCCTGCTCTGTCTACCTGGGCTGTGGTTAGGAGGGTCTGCTTAGGAAGGGCCAGGTGCTCCCTTCCTTAATATATGCCTCTCTCCAGGCCTGAAAATGAGACCCAAGCCACCCTACCATGCTGCTGTGAGCAGATATATTTCAATTTCTTTAAGCTTGGGTGACATCCTTGGATGAGGAGCTCTAAGTACCAAGAATTATTGTTATTACTGCATAGTTACTGCCTAGCATGCAGCGAATTACCCTGTCCTGCTGTGTAGAAGATGTATAGTGATGGGGACGTGTGGAGGGAGGAGAGGCATGGAGACTGCAGAAGGAAGTGGAAGGAAGCGTTCTAAAGAGGATCAGGGACTAGGAGGACCCCATGTGTGGAGGCCTCCATCAGGCTCATACTTAAGCCAAAGGCAAGCAATGCTTCCTTCCCCCCAAGCTAACACAGGACACTAGGAAGACACAAAGATCAGAGAAGCCATCATCTAGCTTGGAAGCATGGCTTTAAATCCCAACCTCAAGACTTGCTGTGTGCCTTAGACAAATGTGTGAGCCTGTCTGGGTCTCAGTGTATAGCAGCAGGCACCCAGAATTGCAGCAATTATTACTATTGTTAATACTCCTGCTATTGGTAGGCCCCGATCCAGTGGCCAGTGTTTCACAGCAGGATCTGGTTCATGCTCAGAAATATCGATTTCCAACAGTCAGGATTTCCGGGAGGAGCCACTGAAAAGACCACCAAAGGCCACCAAAGGAGAAATGAGAACCCACAGCCAATACAGAAGTGCCAGAAGGGTTCCAATGATATCTCCAAGAATTGCCAAGGACCTCCACTGGGAACCTCAAAACCATGGATTGTTGAGAGATGGATTTAGCAAAAAGCAAAAAACAAAAAGCCTTGGGTTTATTTGTGGAAGAGGAACCAATGTGGCATATGACATGTCACTGAGGAATTAGAACAATGCCCCTGCCCATTGCTCCAGCAAGGCTTCTGGACAGAAATGCTGCCTACTGTACTCTTACTTCCTCTCCAGAGCATTAGACATAGATGTGGGGCTGAGGACCCTTGTTACGACTAACTGCATCTCTGCTTGCAGCATGCCATGAGAGGTTGGGACAACTTGTGTGGCTGGATAGCCATGTTCCAAGCTGTGAAGAACCTGGGGGAGTCTACTAAAATAAGTATCACCCTGGTGCTGCTCACAGAGAGATAATGATGGAGACGTAGGACGTCCAGGGATGCAAGAGAACATCAGGAGGACAGTGTCCAAAGAGGACAGTGAATGCAGGGCATGCCAAGCCATTTTCAGCTTTGGTGGTCGGAAGGATTGGACTCCTTCCAGGGAATCCTGGGGCACCTTGACACAAGAGTCTCTGGTCTAGCACGCAGATCTACCCTCTTTCCAGTGAGGTGCATGCACACTGTAAACCCAGATGGGAAAGTCTTAATAACTAGTTTCCCCATCCACAGACAGGATGAGGTTGCTTGTTAAACTATCCCCCACCCAATTGTTGGCATCAATTTTATGATCTGAGGACATGTCACTGAAAGCATGATTGGGACCTCAGTGACATGAATTAATTTAAAACAATAAATTCCACTCTGAATCAAGCTACCATTCTGGAAGTGGCAGGAAGTACTGTGCTGTTGGGTACACCAGCTGCCTCTCTCCTCCCGACCTCCCTTCTCTTGCTGTTTTCCTTTCTTTGCTCCCGAAGTACTGTGAAGCCAGAGGGCTCCCAGAGACAGCAAGCCCCCAAATACAGTCTACAAAAGAACATTAGATAAACAAGAGACCGTCACTGGTTGTGTGGACCTCCCCCTACTCTAAGGATAAGAAATGAACAGTTGCTCCTGGGACACTAGTCAAAAGATACCTTTTCCATTTTCCTCTTAAGGTGTCCAGAATTATTCCTCAAACTCATCTCTCCATTAAACCGATAAAACAGAACAAAGCCACTTTTTTACAAAAAGTGCCCCACTCAATAGAATAGGCTGTGGGATGTCGGGAATAAAAAGTCTACTGGTGTATTTTTTTGAATCTTATCTATTCCAGGATGAGGCACTCACAGGGCTGAGGGACTTGCGGAGCTCCCAGACAAAGGATTAGATGAGCCCCATGCACAGCGTCTTGAAATGAGGCTGTTGTGACTCCTCCGTACCCCCTCCCAGACCCTTCATGAACTAGTGTGGTGTCAGACACACAGACTGTCATCTCGGGAGATGGCAAGAGTCTTGTGGGCATGTAAATCAGGCACAGGGGTGTATGACTGTTCAGTCCCACTGCCACAGGAGCTTTGGGGACTTGATGAACGCGTCTGTCTGTAGAGGTGAATTCAGGAGGCCCCATCACTGTGTAAGAACATAACAGTGTACTTGGGCTGCCTCTCCACACTAAAGTCGGAGGATGGTCAGCACATAAGTGGGCGGTACCATGCTATACTCATTCCATGTAATGCTACTCCTATGCCACACACCATGAGGCATGCAGACACATAGCACACCAGTGAAAAACAATGAAAAATAACGTGTGCTGGACTAAAAGTTTTCAGCGGATGCCCCTTTGGTTCTTTACAAAAACCACTAGAGAAGTGACTCTCGTTGCATGCAAATGAGAGGAGATGCTTCTGTCCATTTGGAGATTTTTAGGGAAAGCTGCACGCTGCAGGTTGAACTCAGCCCAATCCCCCCACCCCCAGCCCCTTCTCTCCCTTGGCTTTGAGGAAACACGGTTCTCAGTTTGAGAATTCATCTTGTCTGATTAATGATGTGTACACAGGGATTTCGGTCGCGTCTTCCTCTTCTTGGTCTGTTTTATTCCGTTGTTTGCTGTGCTACAACCCTGCGGATAGATGGTTCTGCCATGATAAATGTAAAGTTTGCATAAGCCATGTAACAGCAGGACAGCCTATTATCACTGTACATTTTCCATGGCTGTGCAAACCTCTGTAGGCTATTTCATTGCTAATAGATCCACAGAGAAACAGTAGTGATTTTACGACTCTTTTTAAAATGGAAATTCATGTTTGAGAAATACAACTGGGAGGAAACAGATGTAAACCACTTAAGCATTTGCAGAAAATTGAGATGCACACTCTTATTTACAGACCTCCATCGCCTCCATCGCTTTATTTTCAGAATTAAAATAAGCAATCTGTTTACCATGGGAAATGAGAAACTGTAAACTTGTTTTTCCTTTTACATGGCAATGGCCGCCATCGTTGGGTTTAATGGCAGAGCTGAAGCAGGGCGACATTTTTTTCCCCTTAGATTTTATTGTCTATAACACATTCCCTCTGTAATCTGCCTGAGAGGTAGGCAAGTGGGAAAGGTTTTAGTATAACTATATGTCTGGATTCGTATTATGCTTTAACAGCTCAAATGATTACCAGAGACATTAGAGGGATTTTAACTGGGTATTTAACAGTACCTGGAAATTGCTTAAAATACTGGAGGAGTCAGCCCACACCAAACTGCTTTTCTCTGTCAGAACACAGAAGCACAACCCATCTGAACCTGTGTATTCTTATTATGTTCCAACCTGCTCATCGCTTAAGGAAGGGTGGCAAGTGTCCTGTTTTGGAAAAGAGACATGAATTGGAGTATCATGAAGTAATGCACAAATGAGATGGCTGTGCCAAGCTGCTCAGGGCACCTTCCCCGGCATACCTGGAGGCCTCTCTGGCTTCTGAGTTCATTTATTTTTCTAGTTTGGATCTGTACCTTTTCTGTTATGGTAAAATATTCATTAAGTAAAATGCCCCATTTTAACCATTTCTAAGGGTAGAGTTCAGCAGCATTAAATACACCCGAGTTATAGGGCAATGTCACCACTGTCCACAAAGGGAGCTCTTCTGGCCTATGACCTCCACTCTACTGCCTGTCTCCATGAATTTGCCTGTTCTAAATACCATGAGTGACTCAGACAATATGTGTCCCTTGGTGTCTGGCTTATTTCCCTTAGTATGGCATATGGCATGGGAATAACATTGCTGGTATGGGTGATCTGTGGTTCTGCCTGCTCATCAGTTGACAAGCCTCTGATTTTAATATGGAGAGGAGGCCCAAGTACAAATGGGGGGAATGGTTATTCCTGAACTCTAAAAAGCAGGCTATAGCCAGCTAAGGAAAAGATCTGCCCAGGACTGGGGAAGGCAGGGAGGCCTCCTGGGAAATACTGGTTTCTATCATCATAGGCTATGTGGATGGAACTTGTGTTTTTATCCCAAAGTTTTTGTTTTGTTTTGTTTTTTTAACATGAGAAGAGACCAAACCCAGCCCTCTTAGAAAGCACAGCTTGTCTCATGCAAGATATGAAGAGTTGCCATAGAGCATGCTTCTATCCACATTCATCCCTAGCTTCTCAGCATCCACCATGTTGAAGGTACTGGGGACACTCCCTGACCCTGGCCTTTGAGTCACAACAAAAAAAGGCACAGCCACAGTGAATGGGGTCAGAGCTCACCCATCCATGTTGACAACCTTGTGGTCTGAAATGGGGGGCAAAGTACATGCACAAACCTATTTGCCATGCGCTCCACTCTTAAGCTAGAGAAATGAAACAAGCATCCTCCACATCTCCCTCACTTTCTTCCCTCCCATGTGGTACAGAGGAGCTTCTCTTTACAACCCCTTGTGACATAAGCTAATCACAGACCTGTGTGGTAGAAGCTTCCTGACCCACGGCTACTGCTCTTGTCACAATTGCCCCAGGTTTCCATGGACTCAACCATGTTTTCTGTGCTGTTGGGTATCATCATTAATGCAAGATGTTGCACAGTAAGTAACTGTAATTCATTTCTGTCACCAATGTATCATCCAATAATTAAGTAAGCCCAGGAGTTTGCCTAAACATCTCTGGTATTTTACAGAGAAATTAGACAGTAGACATTTGTTGAGAGTACATCTTATTAATGGAGAAGTTTCCTTTCAGCATTACACATATGTAGTAACGTTATCGTCAATAAAACATTAACATACGCAGATTCCATTATTCCAAACAACATGCCTATGAGCTCTCCAGGACACTCTATCCATTTTGCTGATGAGGTCAAGTGATTTGCCTACAGACACAATGTAGCTGGAGAATTTTTCTCCAGGTCCCATCAAGCCTTGCAGTCCCACAACCCACGTATAAAATAATCACTCAGACGCTTATATTACTTATAAACTGTATGGCCATGGCAGGCTTCTTGTTATCTACTTCTTCTATCTTAAATTAACCCATTTCTATTAATCTATAAGTTGCCATGTGGCTCGTGGCTTACCGGTACCTTACATCTTGCTTGTCATGGTGGTGGCTGGCAATGTCTTTCCCACTCAGCCTTCCACTTCCCAGAATTCTCCTCTCTCCTTGTCCCACCTATACTTCCGGCCTGGCCACTGGCCCATCAGTGTTTTATTTATACAGAACGATATCCACAGCAGACATAGCACCAATAAGTGGTAGACAGGTTCCTTTAATAAAACAAAAGACAGTAAAAAATTTCTCTTTGTTTTATTTTTATAATTTTAGACATTACTATAATTATATCACTTCTACCCCCTTCTCTCCCTTCCAACTCCTCCCACTCCCCTCACTCCTTCTGAAATTCATGACCTCTTCAATTATCGTTACATATAACAATATATATACACACATATGTATGTGTAAATACAACTTGCCATCCATTTAGTGTTGCTTAGATGTATATGTGTGAACAGATAGCCACATGGGGTCAGATAACTTATCAGAGGGCTCATCCCTGGAGAAGACTTACTCTCCCTCTCTTAACAGCCATTAATTGCTTGTACTGCTTTATCTAAGCATAGGGCCTTGTGAGATTTCCCCTATTCATGTTGGGGTGTTGATTAGTGTCATTACTGTGAGGTCTTGTTTAGGTGACCACATGGTTAAGATTTCATGGGTGTAACTAACTCCCTGTCATATATAGAAAACACTACCTGGAAGCAGATGTCCTGGTGCTCTGGCTCTTACAGTCTTTCCACCTCCACTTTTGTGATGTTCCTGGAGCCTTGGTTGTAGGGGTTGTATTGTAGATGTCTTAGCTGTAGGTAGTTACCCCACGTGGTCAGTTGTTATCTGCATTTTGACCAGCTGTGTGTTTCTGTGGTGGTCTCTGTCTGCTGCCAGCAGAAGCCTCGTTGAAGAGAGGTGAGGGTCGCACATATCTGTGGATATAAGAACAGGTATTTAGAGTGCATTGGAAATCACATTGGTTTAGGAAAGTGGTAGTTATAGGTTCTCCTCTAGAGCCAATGCTATCACCAGCCACAGGAAGTTGGCCAGGCTTACAGTACCAGACATGGACTCCCTCCTACTGAGTGGGCCTTAAGTCCAATTAGACGGTTATTGGTCACCCCTAAGCTCTGTGTCGCTATTGCAGGCTCCATTGTGTCTTGCTATGTTGAGTGCTGCTGTGGTTCATAGGTTTGCAGCCAGGTAGGACTAGTAATCACTTTTCTCCCTTGGCAGCTTGCATAGCTCCCTCCAATCTGAGAGCCAAGCCTCAGGGAGGAGGCTTCCAGGTCTGACTCCAGCTTGATTCCTCATTTTAGTCTTGTGTCTAAAATGTGTGGTGTCTTCAACAATAGGGCCTTACCTTCAAGTTCTGGAAGGCAACCCAGAGCAATCACAAAAACCTATATATTTGGGGGGGTGTCTCTTGGACTTCCCTGACCACCAACTCAAAGGGGGTTTCCTTTGCTTGGCACTGGGGTTTGTTAGATAGTCTATGGCTATTTAAATCACTTACAAATTACTTTCATGTTGATTGCTGTTCTGGACACAATAGCTAGGATATGGAAACAAACTAGTTGTTCATCAACTGATAAATGGAAAATGACAGTGTTGTACCTTGACATAGTGGAATTTTATTACGGTGTAAAGAAAAATGAAATTTGAAGGTAAATGGATAGAACTGGACAATGTTATACTGAGTAGGATAATCCAGACCCAGAAAGACAAATGTTTCACTCTCTCACTCATGTGTGGATCCTAGCATCAAATCTCTAGATTTGTGTGTTTAACCTGGAGGACCTATAGAACCCAGAAAACTAGAGATGGACCATTGGGATTGGGAAGGGAGAAGAAAGATCTTCAGGAAGGGGAGATAGTAGAACATGGCTGATATGAAGGTGGATGGGAAAGGATGGGAAGAAAGTTTAAGTGGGGAAAAGGATGGGAGAGTAGGGCAAAGAAATGGTGGGGGGTAGCTAACATTATGGCTGTTTGAAAAGAAACATAGAAACTGAACTGTTTTACACACATACACACACACACACACACACACACACACACACACACACACACACACACACGAGAGAGAGAGAGAGAGAGAGAGAGAGAGAGAGAGAGAGAGAGAGAGAGTTTAATTAGAGCTACCCTGAACAAAAGATGATGTTCCTCCTAGAAGCCAGAGGTTGCCAAATACAAAGCCCAGTGCCTGGTATGGGGCACCATCTCTCAAGCTGTTTGTTGGGGTGTTCCAGGGACCCCTAGAACAATACAGGCTATTGCTATTGTTCTTGGTTGCTGACCAGAATTTGATGGCAAGACCTTGAATACATCACATATTCAGGTAATAGGACATGGAGAAATCAAGTTGGTATTGACCAGGAAACTCCCTCCATGCTAGCTAGCTTTCATAATTCCAGTGACGCTATGTTGGCGGCTAGATGAGAAAATTCACCAATGCTCTAACCTGGCTGTGAACCTTGAGAGCAGCAATAACAATCAACATGGCAAGATATGCTCAGAGGTGCAATAGTTACAGAAATGTTATGGGGGTAACCAACTGCTTTCTGACTGGATTCAAGGCCCACTCCACCGGAAACCATTTTGGGGGAGCTCATAGACTCAGGGGTGAACCTACTACTATTATTTTGCTAAGTGAACATAGTCTCAAACTGCCCTCTAAATTCCTATCTCTCTGCTCATAGATTAGTGTAACTCCCAGACCTCATCAGTGAAGTTTTTTGTGGAGTGTGCAGCAGTTAATGTAGAAGCTCATAATTGGTCCAAGTGCAGATACCAAGCGCCCATGGAGTGCTCAACCACAAATGGGATGTCTATATCACATCCCTCATGCAAGGCTAGGAGATCACCACGGAGGAGAGGGCAGAAAGACAGTAAGAGCCAGAGGCTAGGGAGAACCAGATTGAAACAGCACCTTCTGAACATGATAGAACCAGGTAGAATTGCATACAACTTGTTGAGAGGTGTGGTTGGATGCTCAACCATGCCCCTGCTGACTCCTCCCTCTAGGAGGGAAGGTGAATAGTCAACCATCCCAGCTGTGGTGACCTTTTGCCAACAGGCCAGCAGAACTTCCGAAGATGGGTGGCAGTGCAGCTGGAGGACAGTTCTGTACTCTACTCCACAGACTGCAAATGACAAGCCCTGCCCGGAGCCTTTGCTGCTTCCGTCATCGTTTCCATCAGTCCTCGTCTGTGGAAGCCCTTCAAAGACCAGGAGGGCAGGCTACTTAACGTGTGTTTAGAAGCCAACCCCTCACAAGCCCTAGACTGGAAAGGTTGCTGGTGTGTGTGTGTGTGTGTGTGTGTGTGTGTGTGTGTGTGTGTGTGTGTGTGTTATGATTGTGTGTGAGCGCCCATGCCCTGACGAGAATGGAGGAAACCTACATAGACATGGATGCTTGAAGAATCGTCCAGCCAGGGCTTCCCAACACTGTGTGACTGTGGCAAGATGCACACCTGTGTGCACACATCCAGGGCAGCCTCAATGTGGTCATTTCTTCAAACATTTCTTCTTCTCCTCAGGCAGAGGAAATATGGAACCCTCGTCATTCCTGGAAAGTGAGAGAAGAATGTCCCCAGTGGCCAACTTTGGATGTGATTCCATGCTGTTCTGAGAAATTTTGCACCGCCTTTGAATTCCCACCCAAACTTATGCAGTAGAATCACACCCAGAAAGCTCCCCAAGCTGTCCTTCCCACAAAACAGCCCAGCACCGTGTTTTGTTGTCCCAACAATTTGTTTGTTTTCCCTCATCCTACACGGTTTTCCTTGGGAAGAGCTGGACCCCTCATTCCAACTCAGTGTATCCCAACCTGGTTTGGTACCACTGTAGTTTAAGACCTGCTGCTCACTGTTTGGTTGGTTCCTAGTTCAGCTCTGGAACACACACACACACACACACACACACACTGCAAATAAAATCACTTTTCCGTTGGTAGCACAGACACTGCAGGATTTTGTTCCGACTCCTCCTCCTTCTCATGATGAAATGACCCATCAATCTAATTCTCCTGACCTTTTCACCTGCTCAGAAGTGACAAAGTGTTCTGCTCTCCAGGCCAGAGGACAGACCATCAGATGTGTGGGAGGAAAACCAGCCCAATCACTGGTGAGCCTCGTGTCTTTTGGGACTATATATATATATATATATATATATATATATATATATATATATATATATATATATATATATATATGTCTTGTTTTAATTGTATTGGGTTAATGTTTCCCTTCATTTTACACATCACTCTGTTGGTCCCGTCCAGCTTCTGTTGTTGGTAGATGCCCTTTGTTCTTACAGATGATTTTTCAACACTTGGCTTATAGGTTTGTTTTTAATTATTCTCCTTCAATTTCCTTTCCCAGGCTCCTGTCATATTTTATAGAGGACACTGCCTTGGGAAATTGCCGTCTCTTTGGATTTCTTCACGATGCACAAACGTTCACAATCTTGGCATTTCTATTTGCGTGCTTCAATCTCTGCACCCTTGTTTACGCTGTGGAAGATGTTCAATTAGTATTTACTCAATAAATGAGTGAGGATGTAGCTTACATCTTCCCACACATCTATACTGAGTGTTTAATTGCCTGTCTTCCACTGTGTGCTGACTGAAAAAGCCTTAGAAAAGTTTCTTTCGTGGGATAAATGCCTCGCTTTTCCAATGCGGCCCTGACACTGAATGCCTTCCACCCATTTTATCTTTGCTCCCAGGCTTCATTTTTCACCTTTTATGGTCTATAGTCTTAATTTGCAGTGGGTTTCTGCATCTTTTTGTGATTGCACATGCTGGTGGATTGCTAAGTTTTCCAAGTAGGAGAGCTAGCTCACCCCATCCCTGAAGCACACAACTTGGCTGTTGGCTGGTTGGTTTCATCCCAGAATGCTATAGGCTCCAGGTCACGGTTTGTGGGTTCAAGGTCAGCCTCTGTCCTAAAGGTAACCAGTGCTGGTTTATGCTTTGTAGTCAGACTTGGTATTAGAAAGGCAAGCTAACTGGCCACCAAGACTTTTTCAAGAAAGTTTGACTGAGAAAGAGAGGGAATCCTTGGGTGGTTATGATGCAGGAAACAGCAGAGCAGATGCTGAAGGCAGCTCCAGGGTCTTGTGGGAGCTGAACATGTCAATGGAACAGAGATTATGAGTAGCAGTGTGAAATCAAATGGCAAATGTTGTTGGTTGTTTTTGTTCTTTTGGGAGGCCCACCACCCCGCTCCCAAATAAATCACACATGGAGCCTTAGTCTAAATTATGAATGCCCTGACTTAGCTTGTTTTCCTTAACTTAAATTATCTCGTCTACCTTTTGCCTCTGGGCTTTTCTCGTTCTCTTACTTCTGTGAATCTTACTCTTACTCTGTGTCTTGCTGTGTAGCTGGGTGGCTGGCCCCTGGAGTCCTCCTCCTTCTCTGGCTACGTTTTTCTTCTCTTCCTCCCAGATTTCTCCTTCTATATATTCTCCCTGCCTGCCAGTCCCACCTATCCTTTCTCCTGCCTTGCTATTAGCAAGTTCTTTATTAGACCATCAGGTGTTTTAGATAGGCACAGTAATACAGCTTCACAGAGTTAAACAAATGTAAGATAAACAAAAGTAACATGCCTTAAAATAATATTCTATAACATTTCCCCCTTTTTGTCTAAATAAAAAGAAATGTTTTAACTTTAACATGTTATAACTACATACAACAAAACCAGTTATAAAGTTAGAATTAATTTACAATATTCAGTCCATTTACATTTAGCAAATTCAGAGAAAGCACTCCACCATCCATCCTAGTGACTCCAAAGCTTTATACATAATTTACTTCCTATCATAACTAAGGAAAACTGCAACTATAACTATCTATCTTCAACTCCATCAAAGGTCCCAGAAGGATATAACATTATTTAAGTAAACAAAAAGTCAATTGCAAACAACTTCCAAAAACTCTAGAAATGACAGAGACATCTGACTGCCTGGAATCACCCAAAGTTCCTCTGCAACATTGGGGTATTCATCTTCAGCTTATAGGCCCATAGGATCTGGTAGACTTTTCAGGAAGTGAAGCAGGAAATTTGAAGGACTGTCCTGCCTTGTTTTGGTAAAGTTCAACAGTTCTTTTTCCTGTGTGTCCTGCATGTCAGTCTGCACAGCACATTGTCAGCAATCAAAGACAAAACCAGTTTCTTTGCCCAGTGGTTAATCTTGCCACAATGAAAGCAAACTCCATAAGGAGTTTCTTCAATGTCCATTATCTTCTCTGAAGTAAGTTGGTGCTGCCAGGAGCAGATGTGTCTCATTGTCATGAAAAGCCCTAAGTTAACAAAACATTTTAAATGCCATATTCTGTAGGCCTTTGAAAGGTTTGAAGACCATCTATCTATCTAAAATATATCTCTATATATTTTAGGAAAGCATACCTAACATATCTACAAATTTGATTGTTATGAATGACTAACCACTAATCTGTTTTCCGATTATCTTTTATAGTTTATAATAACAGTTTTCAAAAACTAGAATTTTACCTTACATTTTTAAATGAACTGCATAGATATAATACATTAAACAAGAATACAAACATATATACAGTATGCTGTAACAAAAATAACCTTAAATTTTTATCAATATACAAAAATCCTTTAAACAAGAGTATGTGTGTGTATGTATAACTTTAAATTTGAATCAATACACTATATTCCACTAAATGATAACAAACATCCATAACCCACCAAATAACCAAAAAAACCTTCCCACAACCCAACTCTTGGGAATGTGGACATCATTTTCTCTAGACTGTTTCCTGCTATCTGTGAATGAAGGTATCTTTTCTAGGGGTCCCTAAGAAAATCTGAGATAATGACCAAGTCCTGGGGAGACCAACAGTAACCTTTGCTGATATCACCTGTCAAAATTCAGGAGGTCTCACCTTATCATACCTGATCCATATTAACCATGAAGAAACCCACAGCCTCTTATCTCCTGTGGGAACAAAACTCCAAAGCATTTTTGATTTCCATTTGACAAATGTATTTTTGACTTCTTAAAAGTTAAGGTATTCCTAAAGTATACAGGTTGATTTATTTCAATAGGCTCTCTTTCAATTCCAGGTCTCCGTGCAACTGTCTTTTGCTTTTCAATAATAAAAAAAATTCAAAATCAACACAATAACGTACAGGATCCAGACTCCCTGTGTATTTCCCATCTTACTGGCTTTTTTCTTTATATTACTTTTACTCTCTCTTTAAAGACTTTGCTATTTTTAAACTATCCATTTATTTCTATGACTTTTTTCTTTACTTAAGCCTACACACACTGTAAAACAACACTGTAACCTGATTAGAGGTTATTCTGTCTGGACCTCTTTTACTGCGTATCTTTTAATCTTTTTGACTGCATGAACAAACTTTATACTGCTAAGCAGTGTAGACCTCTGCCAGCAGCATTCAGCTGGCTCCACCTGCTTCTCAGGTCGTGAAAACCAAGTGTGAAACTCGTGAAACTCACAGCAAGTTGGAGGTTTGTCTGACCAGGAACTGCATTCAAGCTTCCTAGAGCTCTAGAATGCTGATGCTTGCACTGAGGCAGGCATTTTTACTTAGTTTTTTGTTCCTATTTCACTGACCAGCAGAAACTGTCTGGCCGAAACGCTTAAAGGAGCCGTGTTCTTTTCCTTTTTCTTTTCAGCTTTCTTAAGCCCTACTTGGAAATACAGGCCCACATTGGAACATCAAAATGTTGTTGGTTGTTTTTGGTCTTTGGTGGGCCCCCTCAAAGAGCAAAGGGCCCACCAAAGACCAAAAACAACCAACAACAGGCAAGAGGGTGACGGATCAGCATCTGGGGAAAAGTCGAGAGAATGGAGGGCTCCACAGTCCTGTTAGGCAGCTTGGCTCATTTCATTAAGATATCACAAAATCAAATGAATGATAGGACCAAGATGCGGGATCCTCAGCCTTCCTTTCTGTGTCTCATCCCTGGAAGCTCCTGATCCCATGCCTCCAGACACCAGGCAGCTGCTGTTCCCTCTGAGGCAAGCTGCCTTCTCTTCTTATCTCTACTGGCCACTTCTCAGCACCGTCTTCTCAAAACGTCTCCTTTTACATTCAGCCTTCTTCACGTTCAGCTCACCTTCCCAGGACAGAAGAGAACCAGCGACCTTGAATCTTCCTGGGTTGTGGGGCCTGCTAGACCTGGGTCCCTCCCCAGGGAGCCTCTGCCTGCTGTGGCGTGTTCCTGCACAGCCACTGCCAGCCTCACTTCCTCAATGCTTGCATCATTTTTCCCAGGTAGGTATTGCATCATGACGCCTTCTTGTTTGATGTCAAGCACATCTGAGTTGCCTGTGAAAGCACGGCAGAGTCATCATCTTTGGCTTCTGTCATTTCTCTGCACGCTCTCATCGCCTCTGCCCTACTCTCTGCCTGTGCCCCGCTCACATTCACAAGACCTTTGGCTCTCACCGACGCTTGTCTTCATGCTTGCACTGAAGTGTGTGAGCTCAACTCTTCCCAACACGGTGAGGCCAGATCAATTGTCCATTGCATCATACAGCCAAGTAATCTGAGACACAGAGAGACAAGTTTTGAGCCCAGGCACAGTAAATTGATGCAGCCCACTGGCTCCCTGCAGTGTGTTGCCATTTACCTGTGTCTTCTCTGTCATAGGTTGGCCTGTGGCTTGGCTCTGGTCCTTGCTACTTGTTTTTTATTGTTGTGGCTGGCTGATTTGTTGGTTGGTTGGTTGGTTGGTTGGTTGGTTGGTTGGTTTGGTGGGCTGTTTTTTGAGATGAGTCTCAAGTTGCCCATGCCAGCATCACACACAATACATAGCTGAGGATAACCTTGAACTTCTGATTTCCTTGCCTCTACCTCCAGAGTGCTTGAATGACAGGTGTGTGCTCCCAGACCCTACTTCCTACTTGGAGAAAATGAGTACAATACTTAACCTTGGCCTGCTAGGTGGAATCTCACAAAGTTCTTCCAATGGTCCTGACACTCTTTAGTTCATTTCTGTGGTCTCCGCAATGCAGCCAATGTGTGGGCGACTGTAACCCTAGAGCAAATGGCCGCACGTACAGCCCTGATGCTATTCCAGCACTAGACAGGCTGGCTGACTGGAGAATCTGTGACAGGCAGGGCCCGTTCTCATCTACACCCTTCCTCTCATCCTCCTGCCTTTTGCAGAGGATCCAAGCACTCCTTTCTATGCTCTTCTCTTTATGGTTGGTCTCAAAGCTGAAAGCAAAGCGTGCAGCCAGCCCTAGCCTCTCCTCCATCCTTGGATCCTTATGTGCCACCCTCTTACCTCCAAAACCAAAAACAAACAGACAAACAAACAAAAAACACCAGCTCTGCCTGGTTTCCTTTCCCAGCCGGCTCACCCCATGGACCACTACAACGTCTCTCACTCAGACTAAAATGTCCATGACTCTGCATCTCCATTCTACAATGCCATTGTTTTCATTATTCTGGAAAGTTCCTTTTTCCCAATCCTACCCTACCTTAGCAGCTTTTACCCACTACCCCCTCTCACCTTCCTTCCTGGTTCTCACCTATCTCGCCTATCCCTCCCAGGCACACACTTGGTTGAGCATGTCTTTTCTCTCACAGCACCCTTGGAGATGCGAGAGGACTCCGGGTCACTGGACACGGTGTGTTCTTCCTCCTGTAGGGAGTTGACTGAGTCAGTGCTCCTGGTCACTGACTTCCACTGCTCATCCCACTCCACCTGCTGCTGTTCTTAAGTCACTGCCAAGCATGCTTATGAATGGTTCTCAGATTATGCTTTGGTCTCATCAGAAGTTTCGAAGTTTCTTCAAAAGGCTCAATTACACTTCTGATTGTCCTTCAGATCAGCTTGATTTTAGTTCCCTCTCGGAGAGAACCAACCTTGACACCTCGGTCATGGACTTACGGCCTCTAGAACTATGAAGAAAGACTTTTTGTTTAATCCAGCCCATGTGGTATGGCAGCCCCAGCGAGCAGGTTCCTTCCCTGTTACTTAACTGCAGAGTGCCACGTACACGTCAGAGTGCCGTGTACAATTACTTTTCTGTCTGTCTCCTGCCTGTGCAGGTTGCTGTGTTTCTGGAGGATGAAATGAGACAGTACTAGACAGCCACACAGGGCCAGGCACAAAATCAGCACACCACTGACTGCAGAACATTAGGAAGAAAGGAGCATATGTTGTTTTTATCACTGAAGTCGGGTGTGGCAAACGTCTGGTAATTCTCCACTCGTGCCATAATCAAACCTAACTGGGATCCTACTGAAAGTTCACATGTAGAGCCTGCTTCACTTTATGCTGTTTATTAAGCATCCTCTTGGGTTTTTAAAAATAAAGGATATTTACTGGTGTAAATTCCCTCCAAGAACATGGAGATTGAGGAAATGATCTCATCTTCAGGTCGTAAGACTACAAAATGTAATGGATCAGCCTAGGGCATGCCTATATTAAATATGGAGTTGACCAGAGAAGGCTGGGACATGACAGCCTGGGCTCCCTGTCCCAGGAAGAGACTCTGTCCTAAGCAGAGAGGCCTGGAGGAGATAAGGCCTCAGAGGCCGGGCTGGGGCCCTCCCGTCCTAGGAAGTAGGACTTCAAGGCCAAGACAGAGCTTCAGAGTTCTGCAATGAATCAGTTGTTCAAGGCCAAGACAGAGCTTCAGAGTTCTGCAACGGATCAGTTGTGTTCTTGGAGGATGCTCTTCAGCTCTTGTCTCTCCTAATCTGAGAAATGAGGAGGGGGAGGAGAAGGTACCACCTACTTCAGGGCTTGTTCTGAGCTGAAAAGAGAGCTTGTCACAGAAATTCTTGGCATGCATCGACTTTTCTTTCTCCCTCGGAGGGCAGAGAGTCTCAGCAATGGGTATCAAATTCAAAAGCATCCTGGGGAGAGATAAGCATGGAAACTGCTCTGACCCAGTGCTTTTGGCGTTCAATGCCTCTGGCCAGGTTTGTTGTGATTTCATCCTTAGAAAGTCATCTTCTAATGAAGCTTCCCCCGGGTCTGCTGAGCAAGACAAGACTTGGATAATGTGGACCAAGTGTCCCAGCGCCTCTGACAATGATCTCGCCGCCGTGTTTCTGCGGCTGTCAACCTGCTGGAGCAGATTCTGAACTTCGGTTCTCGTTAGCAGTGAGAGGACAGTGTCACTCAGGTCACATAATGAGATGACAGGTGTTAGCAACAGCCAGGGACAACGGCAGGGCGCGGCACCAGCCAGGCAGTGTCGGGGCTTTGACAGCACAGTATCAGTAGATGAGTGCCCAGTGTGGCTGGGTCCAGAGCTTGACACATGGTAAATCACCAGGAAATAGCAGCAGGTAGGTGGTGGCCGTAGGTTGTTCCTCATGTAGGGGGACCACGTGCTGGTTGTGCCTGTCTGGGAATTCTGAGTGCCTAAGAGACCTAAGAAATCCATCTCACCAAATTCCTTCCTAATGTTCCAGCTGTGGGGAGTGGAGGCAGCCCTGAGTGAACATGTAAAGAGTGGATGAAGTCCCGAGTGGGTGTGCGTCTTTGACATGGGCACAACCATGTCAAGAACTCCAATACCTCAGACCCATGAAAAACAGCAAAGCCTTTCCCAGGTCAGGCCCAAGGAGTTAGCAAAGACTTCCTCTGGCCCGTTGTAACCTAGAATATATAACCCAGAATGGCCTTGAACTCCTGATTCTCTGGCCTCTACCTTAAGAGCACTAGGTGTGGACTATCATGCCTGGACAGAATTTGGAAGAATTTATGTAACTACTTCACTGTTGTAAGACATACAAGCTTAATCTCCTCCCCACACCAATTTTTATAGATCACAATAAAAAGACCACTATTGTCTATAAAATATTTTTTGCTTCCTGTGTTGGGCTGTGGAAATGGTTTTGAAGATGCTAAGTGAAGCGGATACCAATTATCAAGTGCACTAGCTGCCCTGGAAAGAAGGAATGGAGTAGGTTTTCTCTTCTGGTGCACCTGGTTCCCATGGTCGTTTGCCACAGGCTTAAAGACAGAAGCATTTGATCCCGTTTAGAGGGTGGTGCGTGGGGTTGAGATGGGTAATAGGGTAATAGAGCAGAGGATTCAGGAATGTACCCCTGGGGTGCACAGCACGCCGCTGCGAGGCCATTTTCAGCAAACGAACCTCCTAACTCATTGTCTTTGACTCTAATCGCCCAAGCTGGCATTGTACTGCAGCACTTGGGAGCCATGTCTTGAGGGGGTGCACGTGGGGCCATCAGGACTATTGAGAACGTAAGTTAAGGTTATCGCTTCCAGCCGTGCCTTCCACTTCAGCCGATTCGCACACGGAAGGGCTCTCATTGACATTCCTGTGGCTTAGCATAAAGACTTCTTGTGCATAGCTAGGAAAGAGAGACAGATTTTCAAACAGCTGCCTAATATCTCTGTCAACAGAGAAATTAAATAGATTTAGGAACTTCGGAAAAACATACGCACATTTAGTGCCCAGCAATGATCAATTCCAATTGCCAGTTGCAGAATCAGTGTTGTTTCCAATGTGTCCTATGGATGGTTCCAAGCCAACATCTGGCAGGGCTTTCTTTCTTTTTAATCATTTGAACACTGATATTCTAGGTCTATCTGTGTGTTCGTCCAGCTACAGTGCTACAGGTAACACGAAGATATTGAAACAGATCCATGTCTCAGTCAACTTTCAAAGGAACTGTTCAGAGGCTTCAAAGCAGGGTGCACTTCAGGGGAGACTCAGTTTGCATCACAAACCTCTTCTAAACTCATGCACAGTACTGTTTTCATATTCCTTTCCTAACAATAATGAAAGAAACGCCATCTTGCTTTCCATGTCTGAGGCGTGCTTGCATTGGAGGAAGATGAACAGGTTTTCCTCCAGTGCAAAGGAAGGGTGTGTGGGAAAGTGGTCCCATACTTCTGACTCTGGTGTGAAGTTAGCACCTTTCAGCTCCTCAGAAAAAGCATTCTCACGTAGACAGACAGTAATTTCTGTCTGTCTATTGCTCGGTTTCTATTGCTGTGATAAAACACCATAACCAAAAGCATCTTGAGGAGGAAAGGGTTTATTTCAGCTTACAGTTCCAGTAGCAGTCACTGAGAGAAGTTAGGGCAAGAGCTGATGCAGAGGCCACAGAGGAGTGCTGCTTACTGACTTGCTCCTCATGGCTTGCTCAGCCTGCTTTCTCATAGCACCAAGGACCACCTGCCTGGGAATGGGATGGGTGGGCTTCTGTGGGATGAACTACCACCCATATCAGTCACCAATCAAGAAAATGCACCACAGGCTTACCCATAGGCCACCTGGTAGGGGCATCTTCTCAAATGTGGTTCCCTCTTCCAAAATGACTGTAGCCTGTGTCAAGTTGAGATAAAAACTAGGCTGAATATTGAGGAGGGTCAAGGGTTTGAATGACTAGGACTCAAGTTCCAGCTCTGACCCTTCCCAACTGTGTGGCCTTGTCACTGAGACTCACTTGTCTGAGTCTCTAATTCTTCTTCTTTCACATAGATTCAAAAGAACCTAATTATGTCTGGGAGTGTAGCTTAGTGATGGAACACATGCTTAGCATGTGAGAAACCCCATGCCAATCTCCAACCCCAAGTTAAGAAAAAGAAAAGAAAGAAAAACATGTTATCGGCTGAGCTAGCATTTGCCGAGTATCTCAAGCAATGAACTTGTCTCTGTATCGAGGGGGTCTCAACACCTGACAGCCTTCTCTATCATGAGGCAGCATCTGAGCCGCACAGCCTCTCTCCCTACCACATGCTTTTGCAGACTAAGCTTGGGAGAATCAGGCCACACACCTGCAGAAGCAATCTAACTAACAGTGAGAACAGAGGGAAATTAACTGGGATGCAGAAGCCCCACCTCCTCCTTTCAGACCGGCTCACACAAGTGAGTGAGAAGCCTGGTGAACTCAGAGTCCACAGGCCCAGACCTCTGCTGAGAGTAATAGAAAATAATCAAAATTATAGATCATGTTAATAAGAGGTCACTTTGGAACCCCGAGGACAGTTATAGTTATCGTTGATTTAGGCTGGTATGAAGATTGTAAAGAAAGTCTGCCTTTGGTCTTGAAATCCTAGCTTTCCTTGGGTAATTATCAAGAAATACAGCAGTGCACAGAGCCCCAGCTCCGCGTGACCTTCCCTGGCTGCAGACGCACATCTGGACCAATCAGAGCCAGTAACTACATTCAATAAAAGCTGATATAATGTAGTTTTTCTACTGATTAGAGGTCCTGTCCCCCCACACGAGGGCTATAACCACATTCCTTAGCACTGGGTACTATTTCAAAAGCCATTCTGCTTTACCCAAATCACATCTCTAAAATTGGCAGTTCTAATTTCTGTACTCTTAGGCAGCATAGCACATGATGAATAGCGTTGAGTCCAATCCTTGCTCTACCACATCTTAATCATGTGACCAGTCTCTTCATCTGAGAGGTGAGAATAATTATAGTGGCTGCTCCATAACAGAGAGGGAAATCGGCTTCTGGTTGTGACATCCTTGGTGGAGGGCCTGGCCTGGAGTATGCCCAACAAAATGATGATGTGAGCGGTAGCTATTCATAATGGGCATTATACGGATTCAAAATACCTGACAGAAGCAGCCCAAGCAAGGACAGCTTGGTTCTGGCTTGTGAGTTAAGGGGACAGAGTCCATCATGGTGGCTGGGGTGCCTCTATTCACAGCCACAGGAATTTGCCAAAAGGTTTGTTACATGGCAACAACCAGAAAGCAGAGAATCAGGACCAGAAGCTATGATCCTCCTCCACCAACATCGCCTCCTACCCAAAAGTTTCCACAACCTTCCAAAACGATTCCACTGGCTGGAAGTGTTCAAGCCCACGAGTGAACGCAGGGGAGACAGTCCACATTCAAACTATTACTGGATTGTGTTCCGAAAATATTCCTATGTTGAAGCCCCAGCCCACAGTGTAACTCCATGGACCTTTAAAAAGGTAATTAAGACTGGCAATAACAGTAAGAGAATAATCCAATGGGACTGGCGTCGTTTTAAGAAGAGGGAGAGAGGCCGGGGTCAACTGAGAGAAGGCCTCCTGAAGGCTCATGGGCAGGTGAGTAGCCACAAGTCAAGGAGAGGGATCTCAGGAGAGGCCTCATAGGACAAATTTCAGCTTAGAGTTGCTTTGGGCTGGGGCATCTCCGGTCAGTTAAAAGCCTTTCGAAGAGCCACAGAAGTAAGCGGAGTTCACAGACTTGAGACACAGAGAAACAGAAGAGGCCCGGGGGGTGTCACCTGTACATCCTTTCATCCCTTTCCTGTTGTTTCCACAAGAAGCACATCACTGGGAAAGGCGGGTGACTGGCCTGGTCAAGCTGTCCACAAGCAGAGAACACCCAAAGCAGCCCTTTTGCTAAGTGCTGGATGTAGCCATGCATGTCAAACGGTATGAACAGAGTTTGTCCTGGCTTAAAGAATAACAATAAAGCGGACACCTATGTGCCCACTGTCTGCTCCAAAAAATATTATTATCAGGTGCTTCAGTGGTTAGGAGCACAGACTGCTCTTGCAGAGGACCAGGGTTCCGTTCCAGCACCCATCTGTCAGCTCAGAGCAATGGTGGGTAACTCCAGTTCCAGGGAGATCTAATGCCCTCTTCTGGAGTCCTTGAGCATTGCATGCACATGGTGTACTTAAAAGCAGGCAAAACACCCATACACAAAATTTAAAAAAATCTTAGAAAACTATACAACTAGCAATTCCAGCCTGCCTGAGGGCTGAGCCAGGATCACACTCCATTCTCTGATGCTCCAAGGAAGTACTTACTGCATGGTTGGTGTTAAGCGCCCCTACCCCGCCCCACCCGCGAACTTCACCTAAAGTTGCTTGCGTGTCTACACGTACCACTGTCATGGTCTTCTTGGCCAGCTTTATAAAACTCACTGTTAGCCCTGACTAATGATGCTCATTTTCCCTGCTGTGCCCCTCAGAGCAAATATCACAACTTGCCACCGGTCCACTGCTCTGGGCATCTGTGTGGTTTCCAGGTCTGTGTGCCTGTGAATGTTCTCATACATGGACATGTATGCAGCAAGCATGTGATAACTTGGCTGGCCTCCCTATATTTCCGAAGTGCATTGAGCTCTGTACCTGTCAAGTAGGTCGTCATTGGGATTTGGGGCCTTTAATATCTCATTGTGGTAAATTATAGTAACAGTATTGAATGAAATGCATTTGGGGAGTGACTGCACCTCGTTTCTCCTTTGTTTCTGAGTTTGGTTTTCTTTTTATTTTATTTACTATTTATTTAGTGTGCTCTGCCCTCCTCTGCGTTTAGCACCAGAGCACAAATGAGGAAGCGCTGCCTGCCTGCCTTCCTTCTTTTCCCTCTGGTCCTCTTTCTCTCCCTCTCTCCTGCTATGTGTGGACGTGTGTTCTCCCTCAAGGTTGTAAGAGTTAGAAGCTGTGTCTTCAATGTGGCAAAGTGAGGTGGTGGGGCCTTTAAGGGGTGGAGCCTAGGATGAGGCCATCAGCTCACTGGGCACTTGCTCCCACAAAGTCTTAGCATAATTCTCGGGCACCCTATCCTGTCTCATCCTGTCTTGGCTTCCTATCTTACAAAAAGATTTTTCTTTTCTTGAGTTTCTGCCCTGGCTTCCTTTGATGATGAACAGTGATGTGGAGGTGCAAGAAATGTAAACCCTTTCCTCCCCAAGCTGCTTTAGGATGCGGTGTTGATCATAGCAATAGACACCCTAAGGCACCTAACAGTAACAGTGATACAATCCAACGGCGTGTCTCTGACACTGAGCTTTGCTCGGCCATGCTGAAATTTCAAGGCAAATGGTAAGTAATGATGACCCAGTGAACAAATGAATGAACTATTGAAGCTAACCTGCTGTGTGGCCATCCCAGGCACATAGTGCTGGATCTCCATGAGACAATGGTGCTGAGCGCACCTCAGTGTTATTAAAAATTCAACCCTCTACTTCAGTTACAGTCAAGCATTTGGATGTCTGGATTAAGTAAGCCAAGTGACTGATTCTTGCTTGAAGTTTTCATTTTCATTTTTTTTTTTTTTTGGTTTTTTCGAGACAGGGTTTCTCTGTGTAGCTTTGCGCCTTTTCCTGGAACTCACTTGGTAGCCCAGGCTGGCCTCGAACTCACAGAGATCCGCCTGGCTCTGCCTCCCGAGTGCTGGGATTAAAGGCGTGCGCCACCATCGCCCGGCTTGAAGTTTTCATTTTTAATTGAATTTTTTTTTTTTGAGATCATGAAGACTGAAGACCCCTGAGGACACAATGGATGGGAAGTGGGAGGGGGGACATCCCCTAGGTTAACCGTGGATGGCTCTGAGCTTGGGTTGCTAATGGAATTCCAATGTGCCCACAGCCACTGTAGGTTCACAGCTAAGGAATTATTTCAGTCTCCTATTCCAGATTCTATCTTAATGAAATACAGCTCGGACACTTTTCCAAGACCTTTATCCCACAGTTTTTCGTTAATGAGAATTGCATTATCCCTGGGGTTCAGCATATAGTCTTCACTGGGCTGCAAAGTCCAACTGGTGGCCAATTATGCTTTAATCTGCTTTATGAAATTTCCTAATAAAATATCTGATGGATCAATATTTGTATTGTGTTGTGTGCCACTAATACCTGGTGGCACAAATACCTGACCAAAATGAGTGTAAATTTGCACACATTAATACTTCAGGCCCTACTGTCTCCTGGATTTATAATCTACCAATTTCTACCATGTTCTGCAGTTGGGGAACAACATTCCTTATTTAGCATGTTTCAAATATTCACATTTGTATAGATTCTAGTCACCTGGTGGAGATTAGCGACCACTGAGTATCTTATGTGCAGATTGCCTAGAATTGCACCAATTAGATAGTTGAAAAACTTTGCTAAGCCAATTGGATGCTGTTTTTTAAACGACAAAATAAAGAGTGCAAATTTCTCACCCCAGTTCGTATATCAAATGCAATTCCAAAGTCCAAAAGCTTTACTCTCTACTCAACTTAATCTCAACATTTATCTCTACAGTATACTACCTTTTGTGTGATATGCTCTCTGACCTCAGGAAGTGAGGATAAAGTGAATAATAAATAATCCATCTCATTAAAGAGGCTTTGATGTTTCATCTACGTTTACATGCTAATTAAGGCTTTTCCCCAAAAAGGCTTTTCCCCCCTGCTCTTTGAGCAAGCAGGCTGAAATACAACATAAAAGAGTGTGAACACTCTGCTAAATGCCCAGATTTAACCCTGTTGTTTTCCCCCTAATCATTATTAATTGCCTCCAGTGGCGGACATTAATTTCCCTATTGCGGCAACATGCATCTTGAGCTTGGGCATATCCTAATACATCAAATGGGACAGGTGATATAATTCAGCTGGTCACAGCTGGAAAGGAGACAGCCACCCACATGCAGGCAGTCTGTCAACCTTAGTTACACTGCAGACACCACCAAAGCCTCAGAACCACGTCGCACATTCATCTCTGGGGATAACTTTACAAGAAGTATGGCCACTCGGTTCATCCTATTTATTCTGTTATTGTCTTAGTGGCTGGAAGGATGCGACAGTTGAAACTCAGGTTTCTCTATGTGTTTGCAGTCACTGAAGGGAAAAGTAGAGACATACGGGCAAGCTCACTGTGCACATAAACTGATAGGCGCTGGGTTCAGAGGGACGGCAGTATTTTAAAACAGATGTCACTGAAGGATTTAGAGTGAGCGGCTAAGATTTCCTGTGATGTGACTTCACGGTCCTGCCCTGATCTTTGGGCCTTTGGGTAGTAGCTCTTGACAAGTTTCACAGAGTGCCTTATGTTTACATGTAACTCTGGCTCCGAAACGGAAATATTAGCTTTGTTATCCTTGGAGATTAGCTCGGAGCTCCTCAGTGTCGGCACAGCAGATGGAGTAGGATGGAGGTTACAGCCCATGGTGTGCGACTGAAAAGTGACACTATCAGGCAAAGGTGTGGTGCAAGCTCAAAGTTAAAGATGAAATTTCCAAAGAGGCACAAGGTGCCAGAGTTAACAAGTGATCCAGGAATTTCACCACTGGTTAGACATTCAGAAGAAGGAAAATGTACCTGAAGAAGGTGTGCCCATCTTCATTACAGCAATATTCACAGTCGTCGAGAGAGGCAAGCACCCCTTGACGGATGAGCAGATAGAGTACCCTGTATAGATACCATGGAATGTTATTCAGCCTCAAAAAGGGAAAAATTCCAATATAGGCTGCAACATTCTGCAAACTAGAAGACACCGTTTTAAGTGAAATAAACCAGACCTGGTGCCATTCTATGTATATCGAGTACTCTGGACAGGCAAAATCATAGAAATCAAAGGTAAATGCCACTTGTCCGGGTCTAAAACGAGTGAGCATAGACAGCTGTCTGAGGAGTATAGAGCTTTTGCAAGATAAAACAGTCGTGGAGATGAGCTGAATAGCAATGTGAATGATACACTACACTACTGAACTGCATACTTAAAATAGTTTTAAGTTATGCCTTGAATCTTAAGTGTCCCCACAGGTTCATGTTCTGAGTATTTGTCACCTGATTGGTGGCATTGCTTTTAAGAGGCTGTGGGAGCTTTAGAAGATGGGACATGCCGAGTAGAAGCAGTGACTAGGGAGCATGTCTGAGAGGGTCATTGGGGGTGCTCTAACTGCAGCGTCTCTCTGCTTCCTGGCCCTCCATGATGTGAGGAGCCTCCTCTACACGTTCCAGCTGCCACGACCACCTGAAACGCTCTGAGGCTAGGAGCCTGGGTGAGTCTTCCTCCCTTCTGTTGTGTGTGTCGGAGCTTATCACCCAAGAGCTCCTTCAGCCTCCCCGGAGTGCTGGCCATCCCGCACAACCTCACAAGCTGAGGAATGGCTCCACCGCCCTTACTTTGCCATTGTATGGGGCTGTCACCCCTGCCAGTCTAAAAGCAAGGCAAGCAGCCTGTGTTGGATCACATCAGTATACTTTCCCGGGTCCTAGTGACCCAAGATCTTCAGACCAGGTCACTGTCCACCCAAATGACCCCATTCCCAGCCCTCGAAGTCCTACCCATGGCTTTTTCCGCAGGTCTTTCTCTCACTCCGCAGCCCTTCTCCAGCTTTCCCTGGACAGGCACTCATCTAAAATGACAACACGGTCCTGCAGACCCTCGGGGCGCAGCCACGTTCTGGAAGTTTCTTCCAGGTGGCAGCAGAAGCTGGACTGGGCAGCACACCCCCAGACCTTTAGAAGTGTGTCTGTTCTTCAACTGAGTCCACGTTGAGAGGGGAAACGGACAAGCCGTGCTGAAGGTTGCCAGCAAATATTTGTTGCTGTGGAGACAATCATGGTGACCAGGGAGGAGAAAAGCACAACAGGACAGATGCGCGCGTGCGCGCGCACACACACACACACACACACACACACACACACACACACACACACTGCCATTTTCACACTAAAACCAGCAAGAGTCTGCCGTGTCCACGTTGCTGCTGGGAGGGGTCGGCCAAAGTGCCAGGGTTACCACACTCCCAGCTCTCCCCTCAGCTGATTTGGCAGGACCCCCCCCCAAAAAAAAAGGTTTATCTTTTATTTTCTTTGGGGAATCTGAATGAAAGAAATAAAAAATAAAAGGCATCTCAATATTGTTAAATGCTGGACAGAGTGTTCTATACAAAAGCCTCCCTCAAAACAAACAGAAAATCTAAACACTCTGTGTCAATCATGGCAAAGGCCATGAACTGGCAAATCACACACCCATACACAAACACACACACACACACACACACACACACACACACACACACACACACACACACGCATGCACTCACACACGACTAGTGTGTAAGAGGTTATCAAATGTAATGCAAGGGGAATGCTAGTATAAGACTCTACCTACCAGCTTGCAAAAAAAAATTTTAAAGAGAAATAGTATCTAGTATCCATACTTTCAAATCCATTAATGGGAATATAAGTTGATAAAAAGTTTCTCAATTAGCATTATAGAAAAATGTATGGAAACCTTAAACTAAGTTAATAATGAATTTAGTTAAATCTAAAAGACATTCTTAAAACATATTTCAAGCACGCTGAACTAAACTTAGACTCCCTAACCTCACAATGGTACATCTAAGAAGTCACTTTCATAAATAATTGAACATGTGCATAATGGTCTATATAAAGTTACATTCGCTGAAATGTTCTACAATAAAAGATACATTGATAAAAAAAAATAGACTACAGTAAACCCTATGAAGCAAATGAAAAGCTAGCTATAATATAAATGGTCAAAATTAATTATAGGAGCCAGAGACGACTCAGTGGGTAAAGGTGCTTGCCATCAAACCTGACAACTGAGATCAGTCCCCAGAATCCATTTGGTGGAAAAAGAGAATGAAAATGAATATATAAATGTAAAAATATTTTAAAATATTATTTAAAAGCTATCTATGTAACATATAGTTTTAATTTTTAAAATATTAGGCAAATAAATAAAATGTCTAGTGGGATATACTTTGCAGTTTTTACAATGAGTGGACTGGTCATGGTTGACATTTTCTTACATATTTTTTTCTTGAATATCTATATTTGTGCTTTTTCTAAAACGACATGTACTGGAATAATGAGATATATTGGAATTCTTTGCAGAAGTTACTTTTTCACAGTAACACTTTATAAAAGTCACCCAAAGCCTGTAAGTGTCATGACCAAGGACACAGAAAGAGATGGTGTCAACTCCAGGGATGTTGAGTCAGCTGCTCACCCGGTGGGTACACACTCACACAAGCTGCCGTGTGCCCGAGGACACAAATGGCTCCAGGCAGGGTCCACTGCACCTTCTATACGAAGTGTTCAAAGGTCTCCTACCACCGTCAGCCTCCTCACCTTCCAAACTCTGCTCAACGGAGCAGAGCCACGCACGCACGCACGCATGTGCTCTCACCTGTCTTTCGGAAGTTCCCCACTCCACCCTGGACCACAGTTGGGTGGCCTTGTTTCCCATTCGATTCTGACAGTAAGGTCTCTGGGGCTTGGGGGCGTTTATGAAAGTCTGACAGTATCTGCATCGCACCGAGGGCTGGATGGACAGTTGAGAAATAAATGAATGATGTATAAATGAAGGAGGGATGGATGGATGACCTGCCACTGAACTCTCAGCAAACAAACCAAGTCAGGCAAGGTGATTCTGGGTTTTTATCCAAAACAGCAGACCGTATCCCCAAAGCCTGCCCTGTCTTTACCCCACATTCATTCCTTGAGCTTGAAGAAAAACAATGTCGTTGGAGATGGCAACACCCATCTCCGTTCCATATTTTACGTAACATGAAATCCATTTTTACATCAGTAAAAACGTATTTTCATCTCTTCCATTTCCTTGGCCCTGAAGTTACATATGTTGAAAAGGGGTCCTGTGTGTGTGTGTGTGTTGTTACCATCCATCCTCAGGGAGGGGAGGGAGCTGCAAATGAGCCCCATCTTGTGAATTAGAGCTGTCTTTTGGTAAATAAACTCTCACATGTCAAATTATAGTTTGGGCATTATAGACACGGTTCTAGCAGAATTTTCTAGAAGGATCCTGCAGAATAAGCTTTACAAAGCAAGTAACCAGCCGTTACTTGTACACCTTGTAAATTTTACTATACCAAGTTTTTTAAAAGTAAAACATATGTTTTAGTGTACTATGCCTTCAGGTTAAACACACACACACACACACACACACACACACACACACACACACACACACACACACTCATAGTCTCTATGTGGAAGTGTGAGTAAATCAAACGACCACAAAGAATCAGGATTTCAGGAGACAAATCCCAGACTTAAGAGTAAGAGTCGCTCCTGCTTGCTCTCAGCCTTCTGCTTTGGCGGGATCCAGCCCGAGGCACCGCTTTCTTCCAGACCCTCCACCACAGTTATTTATTCCTCTTGCTTTGCTGAGGTCCTCAGTGGCTGCGGGTCCTAGGCCCTCCCTGCAAAGCTGTAATCCCTTGCTTCCAGCCAGGGTGTCTGTTTGGACTGTCTTCCCATTCCAGAGGAGGAGGCGTCACAGCCGGGCAGGCAATGAAGGGCTTCAGATGGCAGGTGACCGACCGCATGCCAGCAGCACTGCCCCAGACCTGCGGATCTGTGCCTGCTGTCAGGGACACACGTGTGACATTTTTGTTATCTAGGCAGAAAGTGTTTAGGTTAAACTGCAAGTGTCACCATGTCACTGAGTTCTCCACTGAGCCCCAGACAGGCATTCCCTATCAGTGAGAGATATGGCAGGCTGAGATCCTGTGTCTGTCCAAGCAGCCTGATTTCCTGCAAGCCACAGTGTTCCGGGCAGCAGAGCAGCCACAAGGGCTGGAATCAGGACTCTTCCCCTGAGCTTGTGAGAAACAAAGATAGCCCCTAAAAACCCTCGTGGAGGAAAGAGCATGGCAAAATGTCGCGCAACTTCAGAGTCATGTTCGTGACCATGTACAGTTGTGCTGTTAACGAAAGGAGTTTAACTTAGGAACTAGACTGGTGTACTACGCTATTTGCACTCTTGGAAATACACCCACAAGGAGCTAATAAATAATCCATGAATGCTAATCTTTTCAAGTCATTTCAAAGGCATGGAGTCGTCAGCCTCCATAATTGTAAATGCAGTGGCTCAAGTGCGACCCCATTAAAATGGAAAGGTGCAAACTGATGAGAGACACTCGATGCCTGTGATCGAAGCCTTAAATTCAAATGTCACATCATTTGTTTTTAGCAAATGGAGTAATTACAATAATATTTTCTTCATTTTTAAGGTCAGATCTCTTAAATTCTACATGCTTGGTTTAAATGCAACCACAATCATTTTCCTTGCCTTCATTAATTAAATGTGTGCGTTGCTTAAAGGTAACAGCCACTCATGTTTTCTCTGAAGGAGAAATAAATATTCTAGTTGTCTAGCTACAAGGTTGGAAGGGGGAGTTATGACATTTCATTTCAGATATTATTAATAAGCTGAAATTAGCTTTATTTCCCACCCCTGAATTCTATTCTTACTGAGAAAACATAGTTTTTGTTTAAAGCAGAGATAGTTTTCTTCTGTTCCAGTGTATCAAACCTAATGCAATCAAAAAAAATTTAAGAGTTTCTCAATGATTGTATCAATGCTTTTTAATGGTCTTGTAGCTTTACTACCCAAAGGAAAATTTAGAAATACTTCTGTCTTACGGTATTTGAACAGACACGCACTTTTCTAGGATTTTGGAACATACCTGATAAGTTTCACATAGGGAACTACATAAGATTTTACCATTTCAAGTGACTCTGGTGCTTTAAATGAGGCAGGAAGGTGGGGCTGGTGGGGAGCGGGAGGAACTTGTTTCTGCACACTATAAATTAAAAAGGGTTGCCTGTGCCCCCGCCGTCAGGAGCTAAACTCCGGATGTCAGTGTGGGTGCAGAAGTTAAGTGAAGATGCAGGAAGCAGTCAATCCATTTGTTTAGGAAGGCTCCCCTGCTCGAGCCAGACCCCAAACCTCCAGACAGGCCATTCTTCTGTGCCGTCAAAATACTCAGGTTTCCTGCAAAAAACCCACGTGCACTCCAGCCGCTGTCAGTCTTCTGCCAGAATTCTATCAAAACAAAAGGATTAAGAGCAGTTCAAGGAACCAGGTGATACTGGCCAGATAGGAAAGCCCAGCAGGGCTAGGCTCCCACATGCTCTAACAAAGGTTGCCTCACAGGGTGACTGAGGAACACATAGCGGAAAGTCTATCTGCAGAGATTCCAGTCTGGGGTCAGGCTGCAGCAGTCTGTCCTACAGTGAGTCTGAGGCGGCACCCTGGGGAGGAATCACTGGTGTTCTGTGTTACATATGGACACCTGGGGGTGAGGGCTGAAGGGAAGACAGATATGGAATTCTTTAACTGGCTCTAGTTGAAGTCCCGGACAGGCAGCTTGTAACAGACCCTGCGGTTCTGCATTCCAGTCCTGCTTATTTCACCGTGGTAACCTTGGACCTTTGGACCTACAATAAGTATGTTTCCCCAAGACTCAGTCAACATCCTCATCTGTAAAATGGAATGACACTGCTACTTCCTTCACAGCACTGTTAGGAGAATTAAGGGAGGGAACAGACATAAAACATAGGCAACTGGCATAATGTTAACCACACAGTAAGCGCTAAGTTACTAAGCGCTAATTCCTAGGACTAGATTTGTAACTGTCCACAATGCTCTGCAGGGGATTCTGAAGGTTTTCTGCTCCAACCTTCCCTCTGCTCCAGAATCTCACACACATCCTACTGCTAATTCGAATTGGCTATCTCAGAGTGGGATTGCGGAAGCCCTGTTTATTGAACAGAGCAGACTGGTTTGAAGAGAGGATTTTGAATGCATTGCAATCAGCAAGGCTCTCTGAGCTCAGCAGCAGGTACTCCATACCAGGGAGCAATTCAGGCCCTAAAGTGACAAGCAGGAGAAAGCAGGGGCTTGAAGTGGTGTATATTGGTGACTTGGGCGGTGTGGGGGAGGGGGGGTAGAGTAGGGGGACAATCACATGGCTTTGGCTTTGGGAGACTGGGGCTAAAAAGAAAGAGAAGGATGTGAGGGGGCACGGGGGTGTAAGGAATCCTTGAGGTGAAGGACGGGTGAGACCAAGCATTGGGCTGAAAGCTACTTCTCTGTTTGGGATCTAAGCACAATCCTTTGTCTAGACCTTGGTGACAGGTTTTTTCTTTCTTTCTTTCTTTTTTTTTTCCAAAGGTTTTAAGATTATATTGTCTTCTCAGCTTGCAATGACTTTGGATGGCCCTTATGCAGGACATTTTTTGCCTACATGTAGACACATGACTAAGTCCCACATGTGTGTGGGTGCCATAAAAGCAGCTGATAATTGTTGAACACTTTGTGCTGGGTATTGAGCTGAGTCCTCATAACCACCCTCAGAAGTAGATCCTGTGGCTGTCTCCACTCACAGATAAGGACACTGAGGCAATAAGGGGCCAGTGGAATACAGTGGGGTGAGTTGTTTATTTTGATGGGGCATCATATAACAAGGCTGGCCTTGAACTCCCATCAGATCCTCCAGTCTCTACCTCCCAGATGTTGGGATTACACGTGTGTGCCACCACATCTGGTCTTATGCAGTACTAGGATTGACTCACTCTTACCAACTTAGCTACATCCTCAAGATAGAAGTGGGGGTTGAACCATGGCTCCAGAGTCCTGGCCCTCAAGCCCCGGGAAGAGGGTTTGGTCCAGAAACTCACAACTCAGCAGTGATCTTGATGGGATTTAGCCCCAGGCCAGACTCCAATGACCAGGCTGCTTCCTCCTTAGCACAAACCTTGTTCAAACCGTAGTGCAAAGGAGAAATGGGGTAAAGTCATCTGAGGGTTCAGGGAGGGAACTTTGGAAATACAGCAGAGACCTTCTCCATAGAACGCAAGCTTGTATAAAAGCGAACACTTCAAAAAGTGATAAATATTTTAAAATAGCTTATGTATATTAAAAAAATAGACAACAGGCCTACAAGAATAAACATCGAATACTGTATCTCTGGGAGAGGGCTGCCTGGGGGGAAATGAGACTTTGGAAGGATGAATTGTATGAAGAGGAATTGGTTTTTATATTTTCTTTATGATTTCTATATTGTACAAATATTTTATTTTATTATTCCTTTTTTTCCTACTGGGTATTGAACCCAACCAGTAAGCTACATTCCTAGCTCTTTTTTTTCCTTCAAGTTGCCCGTGTAGCCCAGGCTGCCCTTGAACTAGGGATCCTGTTGCCTCAGACTCCCAAATAGCTGAGATTACAGGTCTATTTCATGATGCATGGTTATTTGAATCTTTTGCAATACTATTGTTAAGTATGTATTTTTTTCTAACTTGTAAATGAGGTTTAAACATATATAGAAACAGAAAGTTCTGGTTCTTACATCCTGACAGTATTATGAAGAAGAGGGAATAATTCCAATGCAACTAAATAGTGTCTCTCTCTCTCTCTCTCTCTCTCTCTCTCTCTCTCTCTCTCTCTCTCTCTCTCTCTCTCTCTGTGTGTGTGTGTGTGTGTGTGTGTGTGTGTGTGTGTGTGCTTGTGTGCATATGCAATTATATGGAGGCATCTTAGAAAGACACAGGATACAGCAGAGTGTGGCAGGCCACTCAATTATTCTCCTTTTATTGCAGGAGTAACCTCGCAAAAGCTTCACAGATTTCTAGAGGCAAAGCTGAAAACCTTAGAGAGTGTAGAAAAACGGAAATCAAAGCGTCTAATCTTAAAAGATTCTATTAAAGCAGCCAGTATCACATGTCTGCTGTTTCCTGAGTTTCCAGTGATGGTCATGGCCCCACACACCTTCAGGAACAGCCAGCTGGACACACCATGGGATGCCAAAGTCTCAACCCTGATACTCACCTGCAACATGTTGGTCTTCTCATATCAGTTAGCAAGAGCTGAACAATGCAGAGTGATGCACAATGGCCTCAGTTTACCCCTTCTTGCTGTCTAGGCTTTACAGTGCTCTTCCGCCCTGAACTGTGCAGATGGATGGAAAAGGATGAACACTCTTTAGCCTCCACAGAAGAGGAAACCCTGCCATTTGCTACAGAGTGGAAGACCGTGGCGAGCCTGGTCATGAAAGAAATGTCAGGCACAGAGACAAGTGCTACATGACATCACTCATGTGGCATCTCAAAGTTGACCTCATAGGAACAGAGAGTAGAATGGCCTGTACTTGAGGCAGGGGCCCTGGTGGAGGTACCGGAGAGGTTATAGTCAAAGGATTCATAATTTCAAACAGGCGGAACAAGGTCCTGAGAGCTATTGATCTCCACAGTAACTATGGTTAATAACAATCTATTATTCTTGAAATCTGCTGAGAGTAGATTTTAACATTTTAAGTCATGACAAAAATTATAGGTATGTGAAGTAATGCACCTGCTAATTAGCTCAGTATAGTCATTTCAGAAAGTATACAGATTTTTAAATAGCTTGTACATAATAAATATACGATTTCTACCTGTCAATTAACACAAGAGGTTTTTGTTTGTGGGTTGTTGTTTGCGTGCGTGTATGTGTGTTCCCGTGTGAGGCACACAGGTGGGTCTGGGTGTGCGTGCACAGGTGTGTTCATTTGTGTGGAGCAGATTTTGTCAGGCGTCTTTTTCAACCTATTTTTACTTTCCATATGGAGGCAGTGTCCCTCACTAGGCTAGTCTTTCTACCTGGCCAGCTTGCCCCTGCAGATGCCCTGCCTCTGCCTTCCAAGAGCTGGCAGTACAGGTGGGCCACCACACCCACCCAGCGTTTACCTAGGTTCTGAGAATGCAAACTCCGGTCCTCATGTTCGCCCCGAAACACTTTACCTGCAGGACCATTTCCCCAGCCCTGTTGTTTCTAACATAGAACTGGGGAGAGAGCTTTCTCAAGGCTCTCCCTCTGGTCCAAGGCACTAAGGGTGGGGGTGGGGGGTCGAGACGTGAGTGATAAGTGACAGTTATCCTAGACTACAGCAAAGTCTTGTCTTGACAGAGCCAGGGATCCACATGTACAACACATACACAGAGTCAGCAGCAGCCCTGCCTAGGCCCTCTGGTCTTGTGCACAGCCACACTGGTCCCTTCCAGTCTTGCTGTCCCCGAACAGTCACAGAAATGTCTCAGGCCTCTCATGCATGCTTGATGTTACATCAGTCCTCAGACTTGCCAGCCTTCCTCTCCAGGATCACTAGTCCCCAATGCCCACCTCTCCCACTTGCCCTGCTCAAGGAAAGCGGGGCTTCTTACAGGAGCTCAAGACTCAGATGAGTTCCTAAAAGGGAAACTGAGATCTGCAGGGATCCCATAGCGTGTTGGGCAAAGCTGTGTGAGTCTGAAGATGCTCAGTCCACAGTTGACACCCACACGCTGTGCAAATAGGTAAGTGCGGGCATGGGCGTGAGAGGAAAACACTCACGTGACACACGCCTTTAAGGTGACCATTTAGGAGTATAAGAAAAATGAAGGAATGGCTACTTCCCTGGGCTTCTCGAAGAGACAGCAGCTGCAGGGTTTAGAGCTCCAGCCCTGTGTGTAAAACACTTGAATCTGCAACTTAGCTCGGCCTCTAACTGTGTAAACCTACTTCAACATCTGAGCAATGGGAACAAGAAAAGTGCCTGCCTGAAAGCATGGTGGAGACATTTTGAAGCTGAATGTGATAATGGGCTAAGCTAACCACAGTAATTATTCAATAAATGTTAGCTGGAACTGCTGTAGACCGTGACAATGTAGTGATAAAGGTACCTTGTGACCTTAAAAGAATATTTTTCTGGAGCCACTGTACATGCTACATAAATGTTAACTGTTATTGTTATTATAATTTTTAGTTCGGCCCATGTAGCAATTTATCACTACAGCCGAAAGAAACTGTCAGGCTGGTCCTTGGTGGTAAGGCTTTGCTGTCTGTCCCCTTGGCTTTGTCTCTGGGGGCAGCGAGGGGGTTACTGAATACCATGGCATGGTCAAACCTGATATTCCTCGTGATGGCCTTCTCTAACGTCTCCTTTCCCAGCTCTGAATGTATGAGGGGTTTCTCACAACAAATGCAATGTCCCCTCTGAGGAGAAAGCAACAGCATTCTCCCTGCTCAGTCTTCAGTACTTTTCAGTGTGGCTTCAGGACTGCTTCTGACGTGGGATGAGAGGAAAGGAAGGTCGGTCATGGGGGGATTTAGCACTAGGAAGGTTTTCCCATCGGACATTTTTACAACGCCATTCTTAACAGGGCCTTTCTGATGGAGCTATTTTTGTTCGTTTCATGGTTTGGAGGCATGTACAGTAGCGCTTTTATCCTGAAAGATGAAGGCTCTAAACTTGGACAGTGGCTATACGTCTTGAATGGATGCTGTGCACGGTTTATACTCCTCCCATGCACTACTCAGCCTAGGACAGCTCGGCCCTGGCAGCAATTCAGACTCGATTTGAGGGGTGGTTGTTGATGGTCCCAGGGAGTGCTGGGCAAGGATGTCAGCTGCTCTGTTTCCCAGACTTCCCCAGGTATTCCGCCACTGTGAAGAAGCCATTTTCTCTTGGCTTTCTCAGGCCCCAGCTGCATAGGTTCATATCTCAGTTATCTGCTCACCACCCACAAACCCCTAGGCAACAGCCTTGCCTCATCTCTCCTCATCACTAAGGTGAGAATAGCATGAAGACAAAGACTCACCTGAGATGCTCATGGGGACTAAGTGAGATGCTGTGTGGGAAGAACCTGAGCCTATATAGCAACACCGTATTAAACAGCATGGAGGTCACCCTCTTCCTATGGAGTAAGCTGGCTTTCCTGAGCACCTGCTTCATGCCACACCCCATGCCAGTTGCTTCCCTTGGGTTATCTTGCTGAGTCATCACAGTCCTGAAGAACAGGCATTATCATCTACAGCAAGAGAGCTAAGGCTTGAGGGCTTGAACCCATTTGCCCCAGACCCACAGCTCTGAATGTAGAGTCGGCGTTTTAACATGGTAGGTGTGACCTCCAGGTCTGGCTCTCCCTATAACACCCACCAAACAGGGCCTGTGTAAATCATGTCTATCCCAGAGGCTCAGCGTCCGTGGACAGCGATAGCTCTGCTACAGCCACTGCCCAGGAATACCACGCAGGGGATGCTCCAAGCTTTGTGGTTGCAGGCCATCTGTCAGGCAGGATGTGAGGTAAAGGGTATTTATGTTTCCAGCCTGGCTTATCTGCTAGGAGGCAAAGCCTTCCTGGCTCGGGTCTGTGGGTTCGTGACTTGGCACGGTCATAGCAACCACAGTGAAACCACTGGCTTTGCCCAGATGCCACCCGGAGTCAAGAGCCCCAGAGGAAGTGGGGGTGGAGAGCATGTTCGCTCACACATCTGACTGCAGGTGAGGGTTGGCCACCCCTAGCTTCCCACCTGGCCCTGTCTAGCAGAAGCAATCCTCTTCTTTTCATTGATTCTCCCATTAATTCAAAAACTGAAAACCAAAACAAAATGGCTGTTGCCTCTTTCACACGCAGTTCGCTCTCAGGTTCAAATGAAGGCTCTTGGAATAGCTACCCACCTACTCCTTCCCATCCGTAGCAGTCAATGGCGGCTGGGGCCACCCAGCAGCCATTTCTCCATCCCCAGCCCTGTGTCTGGGTTTCCTCAAGGGAACTGCCCTTTTCCATTCCTAGCCCCGGAGCTTTGGGCAGACTCCTACCTCCAAGGCCAAGAGAGAGAGCTGTGGCCTGATACAAGCCGATCAGAGTGTCACATTACACCGACCACAGGATTGCTTCCAGGACAAGCCATTGACCCATGGAGATGGGAAGAGTCTTCTTTTCTAGGACTTTTCAAAAATCATTTCTAGTTGCTTACCATCAAGGGAGGAAATGGAGAAGGTTTTGTTTGTGTCTCTGTACCTCCTGGCAAGTTATATGTCCCCATTCTGAGAAGCAAGAGCCTATGACACACTACAAACCCCTCTGCATTACAGGGAAAGTCCTTTATAATTTGACAAAAACCCTTACGTCCAGCCCAGTCTCTTTCCTGGCTGAGCTTCTTGCTATTCTTGGAACAAGCCTTTGGACTTCGCACAAGCCGACCACCAGGAATGCCCGCCTTTTCTATACCTAGAAAATTCGATCCGCCCATCCAAATACAGCAGTGGTTCTCAACCTTCCTAATGCTGCAACCCTTTGATCTAGTTCCTCACATAGTGGTAACTCCCAACCATAAAACTATTTCTGTGGCTACTTCATCATGTAATTTTGCAACTGTTATGAATCTTAATGTAAATATCTGATATGTGATCCCTGTGGAAAGGTCATTCGACGTCCAAGGGGGTCTCGACCCACAAGTTGAGACTACTGATCTAGACCCACATTAAATGCCTGCTCCTCAGGAAGCTCTTTAAGCTCCCAGGGTGCTCTGCTGTTTTTTCCTTGATTTTGACCTCTCTGACTCTGCCTTCCTCCAACAAATACCTCCCAAACATCTCCATATCCCTAGAAGTCAGCATAGAACTAGAGTACAGGTTTATTGGGTGTATAGCTGGAGGGATGGAAGGATGAATGAATCATTAAACTTAGAAAAACTAGATGGTGTAGAGCTTTCTGTCCCAGCAGGCATTGCTTCTATATCTGAACAGTAATAAATAACATTTCAATTGTGTAATTATACTTATTTTTCTTTAAAGATTTGTTTGTTATCTATACAGTGATCTGCCTGCATGCCAGAAGAGGGCACCGGATCTCATTATAGACGGTTGTGAGCCACCATGTGGTTGCTGGGAATTGAACTTAGGACCTCTGGAAGAGCACCCAGTGCTCTCAACCTCTGAGCCATCTCTCCAGCCCTGTAATTATACTTATTAATTGATAACTTTATAATAATAAATTGTGATGATATATTGTGTGCCCTAATAAAATTTGCCTGAAGATCAGAGAGACAAAGGAACAAGCCAATGCTGTGTCTCACCTCACCAATTCCACAAGTCCTCTGACTGAAATCCTCTGAGCCCTCACCCGAAAGGCTCCAGCTGAAAAAGCCTCTAGCTGAAAGGGAGGCTTCTGCCGAAAAGCCTTTAGTTCCTGTCTCCTCACGCCTTATATACCTTTCTCCACCCAGCCATCACTTCCTGGGATTAAAGGCGTGTGTGCTTCCCAGTACTGGGATTAGAATTGTGTGCTACCACTGCCTGGCTCTGTTTTCTCTCCTAGACTGAGTCAATCTCATGTAGTCCAGGGCGGCTTTGAACTCACAGAGATCCGTCTGGATCCCAAGTGCTAGGACTAAAGGTGTGTGCCATCACTGCCTGGATTCTATGTTTAATCTAGTGGCTTTTTCTGTTCTTTGATCTTCAGGCAAATTTTGTTAGGGCACACAATAAACCACCACAATAAATTTCACTGTTTATACCACCTAACCCTTCCTATTTAGTCCAGTAAGATAAGCCGACTGCATCCTTCCCGACAGCAGCCAGTGAAGACGTCAGTCAAGGGTGTGCTGCAGTGGAAAGGGACAAGATGTTCATGGACCTCGCTTCCTTCCTCTCTCGGGTGCACAGCTAAGTTAAACTTTCCTACCTCCCCTTGCAGTTAGGTTTGGCCACATGACAGAATCTCAGCCTTTGGAACATGGCCAAGCCTGGTTAATTAAAGTCACCTCCTTGGCTAGAAGTGAATGACTCTGAGATCCCTAAGAGGAAATGAAGATTCAAGACAGAGGGTACCAGGGTCCCTAACCCACCATGTGGAGCCCTGATGCAGACCCATGTCCGTTACTGGACTGTGACTGGGTTATAATGGAGAAATTGCACGTTATACTCTTAAACCGAGCGGTGCATAAGTCCTGGGTTCTGTTAACCGATGAGACCTGACTGCTGAATCTGAAGGATGTTGCAGACATCCTTGCTGTTAAACACACTCATTATTACAGTTTTAAAAGTATTCATGATCCAGAACTCATATCATTCCGATCATTTTATTGGATTTTACTTTATTAAGTACTTCCCTTAAGGTCACATTCAAGGAACTATGGTGTATTGTGGGCGTTAACAAACACTTCTTTCCAACGTTGCATTCAGTAACACCATACTGATAGCTTGAAGTCAACGACAGTGCAGCATTTACACCATGGAAATTGGCAAACACTGCAAACCGCGCTCCTCTCCACAGAAAAGGCTGAATATTGGCCAGCACATCGATTTAAGATTCACTGGATATAAAAGCAAATGCTCTCCAATACACTGACTCTAGAAGAGAACATAATGAAGTGATTCACCTGGTTAAATGGACCTGGGCATGGAGGAAAGGTGGCCTGCATGCCCCAGCAGCAGCCAGAGCCCGGCAGTCAGCTAGGCATGCTGGTGCTCAGCATGCCCGAATGTGATTTCCCGTATTTGAGGTCCTTGCTCATTTTCAGTGGTGAGATTACCACGACAGAGGTACAGCAAGTTGTTGTTGCCGGCTTCCCTGTGGTCTGGGTGATGAGTGAGTGAGCACGGGGATAGCTGGGTTTCCACTGACAGCCCTGTCCTGAATTAAGGGAGGGAATTTCTCCACGTTTCAACTCTCAAAAAAGCAGCATATCTTTCTGGTCCTGGTTTCTGAACTGGACCTAATGCAGAGAGCAGAGACGCCAGGAAGGTTAGGAGTCCGTGGCCAAGGCAAGTCCCGGGCTGCAGGTGTGAGGACAGCAGGCTTTGGGCCAGAGCCTGATCTACCGTGTTTGGAATGATCCAAATAATTATCCTTTGTGGAAGCCATAATATTTCACTTAGAGGAAGGCAGTGGGATCCTTGGGCAGCTCGGCCCTCCTCCACAGGATATAAACTGCTGAAGTAGGCCCCAGAGTGCAGGGCCATTTGCGAGAGACATCGCACAATTCACGGGATGTTTCGTTGCAGACACCGAATGAACTAATTCTGCTAATAGAGTATTTGATTTAATGGCACATTAAAGGGGAAAGGGGAGCGCGGAACACATCCTTCAGCTCTGTGCCTGATGGGTTACTGGAGATATCATAAGCGAGGGAGCCAAATTCTCTCCTGCCTCTCTCGCCCCAGCAGAGGCCGGACACTTTGCAAGTCAGGTTTGGCTCAGCGACCTGGAATAGAAACCTAAGTTCCTCAGGTTCTACACAGAGGTAAGGATGCTGTGGAAGTCACTCAGCCCACACAACCCTGCCCTATTTGCTACAAAAGGAATCATCAAAACTTGCCACATCGTGCCAGAATAGACACAAATCAAAAGAATCAGTGGCCACTTGGGGACGCCGCTTCTCTTCTGAGTCATTTGGTTTTGGTCGTTTATTTCCGAGGCCCCTGGGGTGTTGGGCTCTGTTCCCGGCTCTTTACACGTGTACCTGGGTTTATTCCTCGTCTGTGGTGTCTCCTGGGTGTGAAGGGCTGTTGCCATCCTGTTCTTCAGATGAAGAACCCGATGGAGAGGTGAAATAACCCGATGAAGGTTGCCACTCAGGGCACAGTGGAGATTTCAATTCAGAGCCCTCTGATCCCAGAGGCAGGGCTGTAATGACCCTTCCGAAGTGTTGTCTTCTCAACTCTGTGCTGCAGAACTTACTACACACCATCGCTCAAAAAAGAAAAAAAATTCCCAAATAAGAACCACAGGTAGATGGATAGATATCTCGATTTTCCCACCTCAAATTCAGTCATTCCATTTCTAGAACTTGCTCGCCCTAAACAACCCAATGGGAAATTTATGGCTTATTTTTTTTTTAAATCAAGAAAATGTTGCTGTCTATCTTTTCCTCCACAAGAGCCAGGTCCCGGCACTATCTAGAAAAGATGGCGAACCTTGCTTTCAGTTGGTTGGTTTATCACGTACATGTTCAGAGCCACCCCACCCCACCCCCACACGCCCTCTGTAGCTGCAGGGTTGAAACTGCAGTCTGATCTTGGCAGCCCCCTCAGAGGGCTTCCCTTCAGCCGTTAGCTGACCTCCGTCGTGGGGCCCCTCACATCCATCGTGGATTGTCAGGCCCAGCTCACCTCTCGCTCTGTGGCCCACACCTTTCTCTGACCTGCAATACACACCCTGGCTGTTGTCGCTCCTGGCAGACTCCTCAGGACTTTGCATGGGTTACCCTCTCCACCCTGAGAAGCTGTAATTCATAAACCTTGCTACTGCAGAGTCAACTCAGTGTCAGCTTCTCCAGCCAGTCATGGTGAGGTCTCAACCTCCTTGCTATGTCTAGGCTGGGCTTCACCTCTCTCTGAGCTTATTTCTATCATGGCACTTGTCACACCCTGGACCATGAAGACAGGGATGAAGGTCTATGTACCATCATATACTCAGGACCTGACACAGAGACTCACTTTGAATGGATAATAGAATCACCCAGAACATCTCATTGAATTGGTCACTGTGGAGTAGGGATGAAGGCCTCTGACCAATCAACACTTGCAGGTCAGCTGACTGAACACATGGATGACCATAAGGGTGAATGAACGCACTGGAGCACACCCCTTCAGCTTTGACCAGCGGCCACTGCCGCAGGACACGTGTAACTCACTCTGTCCTGAAGAGCCCAGAAGTTGCTCACCAAGTGTCTTGGTCACACGCCACAACAGAAAGCTGGGAACGCCAACAGCCTGTTTGCTAACTTCCTGTCTGACACTAAGACCATAAGAGAACTCCTACTTTGTCCAATACCCACGACGGGAATCTTGACTTCTCCCACAAGAGGAAACCTAAAGATGATTGTAAGGTTTCCAATCCCAAATGCAAATGATGTTCCCACAAGAGCCAAACCAGGCTTGATCTCAACTTCTCTTTCAGCTAAAGCTTCTAGAACCCTTGGTGCCAGGGAGGGCTGAAAGTACTTCCCGGTGACCACAGTATCACTGCCATGTGCTACAGAGCTCATTTGCTGGAGCAGATCACAAATGTCCCCAAAGGCCTGTGTGTAAGAAGATTGGTTCCCAGCTTGGTGCTAGTGGGTCATAATGGCATGGCCAGCTTTAAAAGGCATGGCCTGGAGAAACATCTTTGGGTCATTGAGGTACATACCTTCAAAGGGGCCCCTAGCCAATTCCTCTTGACTTCTCTTTTGTTCCCACGAGACTAATAAGTTTCCTCTAACGTGCTCTCCCTGGAAAGTGCTGTCTCACCATTGACTCAAAGAAACAATACCAGTCACTTGTGCACTGGACCCTCTGAAACTATGATCTAAAATAAGCCTTCTCTATTTATAAGTTGGTTCTCTCTGGTATTTTGGTATAGTAACAGAAAGCTGACTGATAGATAGCCTAACACAGGCTGTGTCTAAGAGAGAAGCTTCCAGACCTCTGACCAGGTCTGAGAGGCCAGTGAATCCCATCTCATTCTTGTATTATTAAGATCTTCAGGAATGAGAGAGTGGAAGAGGAAGAGAGGGGAGAGGAAAAAGGAGAGAGGACCTTTTGTCCTTATTCTGAGGAGCAAAAAGCCAGAAGTCCTACAGAGTTTAGCTTGAGAAGCCCAATTTCACATGCTATAAAATAGTTGGAGATCTCTTGCATTTGAAAAATCACAGCTGCATGTTCTGCCTTCCAGCACCAGGCAGGAGAAATGAGACAAATAAACTCTGAAAATAAATCTGATTCTCGCGGCTCCAGATAGCCGACAAGTGTTCGTCCATCTGCCGCAAGCACTCACACTGTGAATTCATTGATTTGGTAATACTCTCGCATAATTGATTGAGGACCAGGCTGGCTTCTTGCCTCCATGTTTGCTGTCTGATATCTTCCCAGAATCACTCTCTTCCCTTTGTGTGCGGTAAAGAAAGGAGAAACCGAAGATCCTTCCGCTGGTTTCTGATGAACTGACACACACCACTGCCTCTCTGCAGTCGGCACAGGGTCGGAGCCCTTGAATGGCAGTGATGGTTAATTGTGTGCTTTACTCCAATAAAATATTTCTCTCCATCTTCACAATACCGCAGACATCATCTCCACCCTGGCTGTCGCCTTGTATCAGCCAAAGGGCCGCTGACACGCCTGAAGTCTCTCCCTGGGAAGGGTGCGCCTGGCAGCAGCCGTGTACTGACACAGAGCACTAACTGCAGAATTGTCATATGAGATATGAGCCCAGGGAACCAAACTGATCCTTCTCCTCTCCGCAGCCACAACAACCCGTCCGCCGCTCTGCTACTGTGACATTCAGATGTCACCACCATTTCATTAAGTAGAATCAGAACAGCTGTGAGGATTGCTGTTTGGTTTTATAGCACAAAGTAATCATAACTTACTCCACAAAGCAGCGAGCACAGGCGGGTGCAGCTGAGGAGGCCATAAAAGGAGCTCACTGATCAACGTGGGGCTGGTGGGGCTGGTGGAAGACAGGAGTCCCCAACGCGCCACAAGTGAGCCAGGAGCACCTGATCATGAGATGATTTATGATTGGCTATTGATCGAAGATCCACCGTGGGATAAGTTGAATTCAGTGTCTCCTAAACACATACCTGTGCGAGCGAGTGAGATCCTGAGCGAATGTGTGCTATTGGTAAGGGCACAACCATGTCAAGGACCCCAGTGCCTTAGCCCCATGGGAAGGGCAGAGCCGTCCCTGGATGAGGCTCAGAATGACGGCAAAAGTTTCCTCAGTCTGAGTGCAAATGTTGACAGTGTGCTCAGAAAATATCCACACAGCTTTCTATCCCCAGATGTTTACAGCCTGAACACTGCTCCCCTACAGAGATGGCTCCTACTGAGATTAGCTACACCTGCCTCCTTATTCAACTGTATGCCATAAACCCTGCCTCCATGCTGTGGGATAATGCTTTTGTATACTGGTTTAATAAAACACTGATTGGCCAGGAGCTAGGCAGGAAGTATAGGCGGGATAAGCAGACAATGAGAATTCTGGGAAGAGGAAGGCTTAGTCAGGAGACGCCAGCCCACCATCCAGGGAGCAGCATATAATGGCACACAGGTAAAGCCACGGAACACATGACGACATATAGATTAACAGAAATGGGCTGAGTTTAAGTGTAAGAGCTAGTCAGTAGTAAGTCTGAGCTAATGGTCGAACAGTTTTAATTAATATAAGCCTCTGTGTGTTTACTTGGGTCTGAGCAGCTGTGCAGGACACAGGAAAACTTCCAGCTACACCTCCATGTTTATCTGTATGTAATAATGCTGCCTCCTTGTTCAGCTGTATGCAACAACCCTACTTCCCTTGTAGGGCGCTGTGGTTTTTCCATCTGAGAGCCCAGGCTATCTGATCCCAGCCTTTCTGAGTCTGTGTATCCATAATTTCTTCATACCTTCATCATCCCTAGTCATGCAAGGATGTGACACATATCTGAATCCTAAGATACAGTTAAGCCTAAGATGAAACAAAGCTCCTGACCATTCCTAGAGTTGGTGCTTAGGGGACGTAGTACCTCCCATCAGTCCCCATCTCCTAACTGTACTCTTGGTCTCCAGCCCTGACTCACTTAATTCCCCGTGCCCCATATACACACAAACATTGTTTTGAAATCTTGAAGTTGTGCCAGCTTCCTAGGAAGGACCAGGGCAGTGTAGCTTAATGGGTAAGCCACTGTCTTCCAAGAGAGACAGAGCTGGATCTGCATCCTGCCCAAGCCACTTGTTAACTGTGTGCCACTGGAAAGCCCTCCACACCCCCGCTTACTTGTCTATACAGTGGCCTTCACGGAGCAACAGATATCAGCTTCATCGCTCCCAACTCCATTCTTTGCCTTGGGGTTTGGGCAGCCAGCCCTCACTATGTCTTCCCCTGCCAGACTTCCTGAAGCACAGACATAATGCCTGTCGCAGCCAGTAAGGCTGGGAAGTGAGCTGTGGATGTGTGCTGGTGTATGACTACCCAGGCTCTCTCACCCCTGGGGTGAAGCAATCCTCTGAAACCCATGTCTGTCATTCCCAGGTTTCCACAGCCAGACCAGGCTGTAGCTAGTCATCATGGTAACTCATTTAACAACAAGTTATGTGTGTGGTGATGCACCCTTGAGAGGTAAAAGCAGTTCGAGGCCAGCCTCAGTTACACAGCAAGCCTGAGGCCAGCCTGGACTATGAGATCTCTCAGAAAGCAACCGCAAAGCCCTGAGGTACTCTACTAACCAGCTCCTTTGTCTCGTGTCTTCACTCACCTGCAACTTCCTGAAACCACCTCGCACCATGTGACATTTGTAGTTTATGCATACTACACTCTGACTAAGTGAACTCCTTGCTGTCCTCCAGGGTCACAACCCCACATCTCCAAGGACAAACCAGAAAATGTCTTTATCAAAAGCATTGTCTTTATCAAAAGATAATTGGGAATATTTTCATCAAGGAAAAAAATGCCCATAAATAAGTTTCACTTGTGTATCCTTGTAGGGACTTACAAGAATTCAAGCACTCAAAAACTGAGCAAACACACACTGAAGGCTTCAGTTCCGTGGTAATGAGATTCCTTGAGTATTAGCGGTTATTAGCAGGAAGGTTGAAGTCGAAAGCTTGTTAGCACATTAAGTTGGAGCAAAGGTGTTAATGAAAGTGCTGTTTGCATTTATTTCTCATCAAAGCTAAATGAAACTGGGAAGAACAGTCAGATCCAGTCCATCTTCAGGGAAGAAAAACAATTCCGAGCACATGAACACTTTGTAGTGAGACAGTAGCCTGGGAATGACAAGTCCTGTGAATTCCGTTATTTCAAGTCTGGCTTTGGGGTCAGGTTGCTATGTAAAGCATATCCATGTGGCATCTGGAAGCCACGTGGAGCCTCACGATGTGGCAGTAGCACTCTGCACAGACTGCCATTTTCCAGGTGGCGGTGCCTCTCTGAAGAGCTACCATCTTTAGGAAGGCTAATTGCTCAGAGATGTGTCTCAGGATAGCACTTGCTTCGAGTCCCCACCACCACCCCCGCTGCCTCCCGCCATGTCATCAGTTCAAAGTCAGACCCATTTCAAGGCTGATGGGCCAGGCCATCCTCGGGGAGAACTCATGATCCCTTTTCTGTTCATGTGAGGGATTTAGGAATTCTTGGGAGACAGCATCTGATTGGAGCCAATGAGGCTGGTACAAAGCTTAAGGGATGTTGACAAGCCTGCTCTGGGGTGTCGTAGGATTTTCCTCCTCTGGTGCCCTGGGCAGTCGTAACTGGCCCCTGGAATAGAGCACTTCAGAAACTTGCCTCTTTATGGTGGCAATCTGGTGTCATACCCAAGCCCTTCATAGTGAAAGGTATTTACACTTGAAAGCCTATTTTGATATAAAGGCTATGGAAACCCCTTTCTTCCCGTTTCTTTGGAGACTCACCAAACAGAGACCTCAGGCTGGCTGCTTCCTGCCTACTTCATTCTCCCACTCAATCCATTTTCACTGAGCAGGAGACACAAGCAGTGAAGCCAATATAGTTTTATTGGATCCAATGTACTGCCACTAAAACAAATATATGTACACTCAGGCCAATACACTTTTATTAAAACAAATAGAATTTAATTCAAAGCAGCATTCAATACGTTTTCTCCAAGCAATGAAATTAAGCTTTACCAGTACTTCTGCTCAATATGTTTTCCCAATCAAATCTATTTGAGCAAAGTGAAATATATTTATCATAGATAACACATTTTTATTAAAAATAAATTCACTGAAACCAAGTTTCCCTTTGAACTGATAGATAGAAATTCTAGCCAATTGTACAATTAGATCATAGAAACAGATGTATTTTTACTTTAGCAAAGAGCATTTCTATTCAGAGCCACTTTGAAACACACTAATGAATAATAAAAGTTACTGTGACATGTCTTCAGTGAAGTATTTCCCCAAAAGTATGTCCTCTGGAATTGAAGATCTAGATCTACCACATAGGGGGGAAAAGTCTTTAAGCAGTTAAGAGAAAAAAGAATAGTTCTGGAATAGTATTATAATAAATTCAGATATTTATTGACTAAATATTTATTCTATCTAGATGTACTTAGGAGTAAAATTTCTGGGTGTATGCAAATTCATTAAGACATGTGCGGGGATATTTTTCAGTTGTGTGTGCTATCATACCATGCTACTGAGAGCACTCTTCCTTATCAGAGTTTGAAAAGGTATTATCCAGGGCTAGTATTGCATCTCAGTTGGTTGAGTGCTTGCCTGGCATGCACAATGCCTTGGGTTCAATCTCCAACACCCAGTTTACTGGGCATGGTGGCACACACCTGTAACCTCAGCATTCAAGAACTGGAGGCAGGAGGATCAGAAGCTCCAGGTCATCCTCAGCAACACTGAGTTTGAGGCCAGCATGGGCTGAAGAAAGATTTTTCTGAGTATCTTTCTCTTCTAATCTCTATTATACATTATAATATATTATGTATATTATACATTCCCATATATCTGAATTAACTAGGGACTGTCATGCAAAACCAGGCCTGGATGGAGTAGAAGGTGGAGAGCTTGTGTGGCTATTGGAGAGAATTTCAATCTCAGTGCCTAAATTATAAAACAATTAAACTATTCCAGAGGACCAGAGAGAAGAGCAACTTTCAAATGCCACCCACACTTTGGAGAGCAATGAACTCAATTCAAACAAAAGTGTGCAAATGTGTACCACCTCTTTGCAGACCCTTGGGTAGAAAAACACATCTAGAGAAATGTTGCCTACTCATTACCTTCCTCCACAGTGACCCCAGTACTCTGTACTCTATTTCGAACTTACCCTGGGGCTGCAGAACCTGGGAACAGAAGCAAAGGACTCTCCCCATTTTGTTAAGCATTCCAGAAAATGTTCTTTAAAAATGGTGGGTCCCTGCAATCACTTCCTTTCCACCTAAAAAAGTCCACAGAGATTATGCACCCAGGTCATTAGGTAACTGATTCATAAGCTTCTTAGCTCTGCTGGCTTTGAATGGGCTGGACTCCCTCTCTCAAACACAGTGGGCCATGGGGGATGCCTAGGAAATCGTTGTTTAAAAAGTGAGACATTAGAAACCCAAACAGCTAGAACCTACATACATTACATCTTCCCAGTGTATTCTATAGTATTACCAGGAACATAATAAATTTCAGGAAGGGAAAACAGTTCCAGTGTGTAAGATCGAGCTACCAAGGCAGAAGAGACCGTGAGACCAAAGAAAGAGAAGGACTAACCCAACGTGGTTCGAGTTTAATTTATCGAGGACTCATAAACAAAAATGTGTGCTAGCAAACTTCAAGACCTCTGCATCCCAAACCCCAGGGAGGTGCTTTATGTGTTAAATCAAAGATGGGCTGCAGCCAACCAGAATGCGTCTGACCTGTGTCAAAATTGTTTCCTATGGATAACATCAGTTAAAACGCTGAACATGTCAGCAGTCCACGTGTTCATATCTCCCCACAACTCTGCTCCATGGGGTCTGGGGTGACCTGGCAGAAAGAGAGCAGTTCCAATCAAGATGGCTGCAGTCCTGTTGCACTGGATCCCTGTGCAGTCATTTGAAGTGACTGGGATAGTTCACTGAGTGGGAAATATCCATGGTATATCATTAAATATTTAAAGAATCATGTAGTAGCTTTTGTCTTTGTAAAATAGACAAGAGCGTCTATATACAGGCAAAGCTTAGGGATAGAACACTAAAACGATAGAGTGGTTAAATGGATGATAAGATTATAAATATCATGCTCTCTCTTTTCCATGTTTTGTAAATTTGCTATATAGAGCATGTGATTCTTTTGATATAGGAAAAATACTTCTAAAGCAATTTTTTTGAAAAAAAATTTGATATTAGGTAAATTAATAGGTGACTGCACCTTGGGTCAGCATGAGCAATTTAAATTCTGCATCCCCTCAGAAAGGTCCACATCCATGCCCTGGTCTGTGTCTTTTTCCTAGATGGTATTGCAAGGCTTTCTTCAGCAGGTCACCCAAATCTCAAACAAGAGCCTGGGTAAAATTCCCCTTTTTTGTCCCAGGAAATGCTATGGCTGGCCCAGAAGCTGCGTATGTGTGGTTTCATCAGACAATGGGTTCTATGGTGTTCATAGCAGATTTTCCCAATTTCCTTTTGCCCTCTGCTGCTGTCAGATAACCACTGCATCAAATCTGCTCCTTTTCAGTACCTTCCCGCCTGCCTTCTTCCACTATCCCTCTCATTTGTATTGTTTACTTACAAGAGAGACACAAAGTTAGTTTGAAAATAGAGTTCAATTATTAAAAATAAATAAATAAATAAAAATAAAAAAGAAGCAAACCTTAAACAAACAGAATATTTTGACCATGCTTATGCAAAGCAAGCTCCTGTAGCCTTCCTGGGGGCGTGGTATGCACATAGCCCGGGTACCCTTAGTGAGTGAGGTCTGAGAGCAAATCTGGAAAGGAGAGCTGAAGCATTTCACTCTGCTCAGGTCTAAGTCCTCTTTCTAAGTGCTGGGATGGACACACCAGCTTCCCACCTCAGGAACATCTGGGGATACACCTGGGCCCTGGAGACCTGGGAGAGGGAGCCTAAAAATGGAAGCTGGCCTCCTCCCTCTCTGTGCTTCCCCATACTATCTAGGGAGGACAGCCATTCTGTGCTTCTCTGTACACCTGGCTCTTTATCCCAGCATCAGCCCCTCTGTTCATCTGTGTCCCTTGCTCGGCATTTCCTCTGCTCCGTTGTGAGGCTGGAGATGGAGACAAGAAGGAATAAGGAGGGGAGAAGTGGTAGAGAAAGAGGTACAGACCGCATGGAGCAGATGCACACCGTCCGTTGAAAGTGTTTAATTAATACTAACATGTATCTAGCTGCTTGAAACCCCAGGTAGACATAATTGCCATTCATCGCATTGTTTTGGGTGAAAATGTAGAAATAAATGGAATTGTCAAAATTGTAAGCTTTCCCATCTTCCTAATAAAGAATTGAAAAATGAAGAACAGTATGCCAGGAGACTGAGGTTTGACAGATTTAGGGTTTTTTTTCTTTTTTCTTTCCTAAACAGTATCTGCACTAATGCTTGGAGTCAAGGGAACTTGTTTCTGTCCTGCTAACAACCAGTGACATTATTTTCTCTTCTGTGGGAAGGGCCACCCAGAGGTCCCACTGACCCCATGGCCAGACCTTCTCAGCCTGTGTTCTTCCAAGGTCAGCCTCCTTCCTCCCTCACCCACCTTCAAAAACCGTGCCTACATTTTCCTGATGTTCTTTGTTTTGTTTTGTTCGGAGGTACCAAGGCCTTGCATGACTCTAGGGACAGAGCTGACTGGGGACAATGAGGTAATCAAGAAAAGACAGATAGACAGACAGACAGAGACATAGACACAGAAAAAAGCTGGGGAACGGTGGACTGGCCTCTCTGATGGAGAAATCTCAGCACCCTAAGCTGTTTATTACATAGAGCTGAGTTGAATGGGAAGATGGGGCTATCACGTAAGAATAAACAAGGAAGTGGGGTCTATAGTGCACAGCTGAACAAGGTGAGGGGTTAGCTAATCTCAGTAGGAACAGTCTCTGTGGGGTGCAGTCTTCAGGCTGTAAACATCTTGGGGGAGAAAGCTATGGTCGACATTTTCTGTGCACACTATCAATATCCCCACTTCCCTTTCCTCTGAGCGTGGCCTGGAGTAGGCTTTGTCATTTTCCCACAGTCTGAGGCTTTGGAGACCTTGACATGGCTGTGCTCATTTCAACAATGCACATTCACTCAAGTCTTCACTCGCTCTGGACTTTCTTCACTTCCCACACCGGGAACTTGGGAGAAGGGATTGTTGGGTTGGTTTGTTTTGTTTTGCTTGAGACAGGTCTCACTCCACATCTGTAACCCACTTTGTAGACCAGGCTAGCCTTACACTTGTGTGGACCTTTGGCCTGTGCCTTCTGAGTGCTGGGATTGTGGTGTGCATAGCCACAGAAGGCTCAGTATTCTCTGATGGAGGAAAATGCCTTCCGAGTACTGCCTGTGCCTTCGGCAATCTAGCCCTGTCAGGGACCTTCTGAGGCTGACTCCATTTCCAGAAAGGGACACTAAGCCTCAGAGAAGCGGACAACACAATGGGTGTCACCCAGCTCCTGTGTGAACGGACACTAAGGTTCAGGCCAGTCCACTGACTCCAGCACAGGCACACACATTTCTTGATTGCTTTCCTGACAGATTTGAAGGTTCAATGTGTTCCTGGTGAAGAAAAGGAGACTGAGGTCCACAGAGGTGACATGTGTTGCTCGAGGTCACTTCAGTTGTACAATTACTTGGACTCTCTCAGAGTTAATTATATTAAAGTAGTATATGAAAAGTTGAACATAAGGGGCTGGGGAGATGGTTCAGTGCAACTATGAGGAGTTGAGTTTGGATTTCCAGAACCTAACTAAAAAAAAATGGCCATTAGGCTGGTAAGATGGCTCAGCAGGCAAAGGGGGCTGGTGCCAAGCCTGATGACCTGAATTTGACCCCAGGAACCCACACGGTAGAAGGAGAGAGCCATCTCCTGCTAACTGCCCTATGATTATCACATGTATGCCATGGCATGCACATTTCCCTCAATAAGATAAACAAATAAAAATGCATTTTAAAAGAAAAGCTGGGCATGGTAATGCACGCCTATAATCCCAGTACTGGGGAGACAGCTAGGTCCCCAGAGTTCACTGCCATTAGCAGAATCAGTCTGCTCCAGGTTCAGTGAGAGACACTCTTAAAATATGAGGTAGAAAGTGACTGAAGACTTGACCTCTTTGTCTCCACATACAAGCGTATACACTTTCACACATACACACCCTGCACACACATGCACACCTTGTACACACATACACACTCTGCACACACATACACACCCTGCACACACATACACAAACAGAAGGGGAAGGGGAAAGAGAGGGCCGTGGAATACATATGGCATGAAGGGTTGTGGCTTGAATAAGAAATGTCCCCATAGGTTCATGTATTTGAGCACTTGGTCCTCATTTGGTGACACTTTTGGGGGGAGGTTTATGGAACCTTTAGGAGGTAGAGCCTCAAAAGAGGAAGTATGTCATGTGGGGTGGGGCACTGGGTTAAGGTTCAACAGCTTTGCCCTACTTTCTGTTCTTTCTCTCTGCTTCCTGTGTGTGTGTGTGTGTGTGTGTGTGTGTGTGTGTGTGTGTGTGTGTGTATGAGAATGTGATCAACCAGCTTCCTGCTCATGATGGATTTTGATGTTGTTTTAGCTTTGACACAGTGGCTGCACCTTAATATACTGCTATCTCAGCCAGCGATTGCAACTCCGTAGTTACCAGCTTGCATCTCTAGCAGCAGCCTGGCCACTCAGGCTGCAGCCCGGTGAGAATTCTGCTCCTGTGGGCACGGCCCTGTTGCCATTGCTAAAGGTAGCTTTAACTAAATCTCTATCGTTCTATTTATGAATAAGACTTGAGATTCAAAGGCTGGGGTGAAAACCCGCTAGCTCAGAGAGGCTGAGTAGCAACTAGCTGACCCTCTCTCCTTGCTGGTGCCCAAGGAAGACCTGTACTTCCGCTTTGCCAAACCACAAAAAGCTGTGCTACTCCAAACTCCTCCCTACGACTTCCTGTGTCTCTCTATCTCTCCTGGATGCCCTCTGGTGCTCTATGATTAGTCTCTGTCAACTAGTTGCTCTCTTAGCCTCCTGACCCAAGGTTAATTTTATTAATGCAAATGTAAACTCCAGGTTCACAGTGTGATCGAATATTCCCTAACACTTCTGGAATCATAAGCCCAAAACCCTCTTTCTTTCTTAAGTTGCTTCTGGTCATATATTTTATCACAACAACAGGAAAGTAGCTAATAAAGTGACTGACTGTTTGGTGAGAAGAAACAGGACCAACAAGAGAGAAAGAGGGGCAATGGAGGAGGGTAGTCAGGGCTGGGATGAGAAAGAACAAGGTATAATGACGTATATTTATGAAAGCCCCACACAATCCCATCACTTTATATGCTAACCTAAAAAGTAAAAATTGTTTTAAATAAAATAATTTAGATAATATATTCTGATACCAAAAACCTGCTGCTAACTTTATTGCAAACAGTTTCTAAGAGAAAACAAATTAGTTCCAACCTCTCTTCCCATCCTTTATGTACTGTTATTGTTCTTACCCCGAGGCCTATTCAACAGTGTAGCTGTGTTTTTTATTTTTTCTCTGCTCATCTCATCGTCCCTGCCCTCACGGGAGTGACAGTGGGAGGACATGGCTCCCAAATGAGCCGGCAGGGGAAGGAACAGGCCCAGAGAAGACAGGAAGGTGTACTTCTCCTGCCCATCCCCGCCCTCCTTCCGGGAGATTCTCTGTGTCTCTGGGGATCTCCCCTGTCTGGCTGGCTTGGCAAGAACTGTGGCCAGAGGCTGGTGTGTGACAGAAAGAGGAGACAGACTCTCTGGGAAACAGAAGAATTCTGAATCCATACCCATCCACCTTGACACAGACGGCAGCTCGGCTGAGTTGCCAGCCGCTGCTTCTCCAGGCTTGGCAAAATGTCCACTGCCTGTTCTATCAGATCATAGGCTCCCCCAGGCCAAGATTCTTCAGTGCTCATTGTCGACGGAAACATGGAGGCATAACACTTACTTAGGAACCACAGGGTGGGTTTGAGAACCAGATAGATTGGAAGCCAGGGGTAAATTACTGACCAGCCTTTTTAAGATTACCAGCAATCTTAAAAAAGTGAGCCAACTTCTCTCACAATGGGTTCTCAGTATGTACTTTGGAAAGGGTGTATTTATTTTCAGTCTATGTACATGTGTGTTTTGTCTATGTGTATGTGTAGGCACCACGTGCATGTCAGCCCTTCTCAGGAGCCAGAAAAGGGCGTGAGGTTTCCTGGAACTGGTGTTACAAATGGTGGTGAACAGCTGTGTGGGTGATGGAACTGAACCCACATCCTCTGGAAGAACAACAGATACTCTTACCCCCTAATTCATCTCTTCTCAGTCCCAATACGGACTTGTAGAATTGAATGGAAAAATATCTGAAGTCGCTTGTGTTGCTGGGTTAAGGAACAAAATGATAACCCGGAATTCAGCTACTCTGTCTGAAGTTTCAAAGGCGTCAAAGATCCTAACCCTGAATATCACGGGGGCTAGAACATACATGGAGAGTCACAAGCTTCTCAGAGACTGCACCCTGCCAGCAGCACACAGCACAGTCAGTCCTGAGCTCTCCTAGAGTGATGTGATTGTGCATCACCACTTGGAATAACTTTTACATGAACATATACATCCATACTCCCGTACTCACTCAACACAGAACTCCTGCTGAGAGAGATGGGGGGGGGGATACATCACTACCTCACCCACAAAGCTCTTCAGAGCATATCAACCAGCTAAGCTCTCCACCCCCGAGGCTAACAGGCCAGAAGACTGTGGGCTTTTAAATATCACTCAAGGGTCTCTATTCTTTCGACATTGTGACATGACCTTGTGGTCTGCCTCCGCAGCTGTTCTGGAAGCGTGTAGCGCACCAGCTACAGGTTGAACACTTCTGATGGTCGACCCTAGCAGACATCTTACTGAAATCCAGAAGTGCTCTGGAGCACTGTCCTGGTTTGCTCTCTATCGCTACGGTACCCAGAACCACGTGTGTGCTGTGGCGGGGGCAGGGGGGGGGGTAGTTACACCATCCACAATAGGCTGGGCCCTCCCTCATCCACCATTAATCATGAAAACACCCCCAACAGAAACGCCCGCCGGCTATTCTCATGGAGGCAGTTCCTCAGCCGAGAGTCCGTCTTAGCAGGTGACCCTGGTTCATGTCACGCTGACAAAGCTAAGCAGCACAAGCAGCAACTGAAGAGGAAGACAGGCGGCGTTTCACAGCTGTTTCACCCATCATGGCTGCAGCTAAGCCAAACCTGTCCCTGTCCTGGTGCTCTGGCAGCGGAGGAGGCTGACTTCAGCTTTAAAGGGCCTCCTAATAACATCTGGGCAAATCAGCTTACAGGGCTGGACACTGTGTCCCAGCCACAGAGAAGGCTTTTTTTCCTGTCAGGACAGAGCTCACTGCCACAGTGAAATACCAGGAACCTCTTAACATTTTTCTTGATTTCTTTAAGAGTCAACATTAGACATATTAAGAACAACAACCCAATCATTAAGGCCTCTGTGTTTCTTCCAGGAGCCAGCTCTCCGGCTTTAATCAGGTTAGGGCCAACTCATTCCCATCCCAGCCATCTGTCTTCTTTGTTTACATACACACACACCAAGTGGCATTCTTCTTTAAAAAAAAAAAAAAAGGTCATCAAAGTTGGGAACAAAAGGGCTTTTATTATTTATACGTTAAATAACATCTATTATACGTTAAATAACATCTATTTGCTTTCACTAGCCTGCACACAATAAAGTAGGTCGATTCTGATAAAGCCTGGCAGGTGTTAATTATTTGGGGGGTCTGGGGTTGTTTTGTCTACAACAGGAGATGACTGAGCCCACACTGAAATCTGAGGCTGCAGGGCCTCAGAAGTCACCAGTCCATGAGTGCATTTCCTCTGAAGAAGCATCCGGCCTCAGACTGGCAGAAATGGATGTGAGCTTGTCACAGAAAGTTATGCTTTGGTGGGGGGGAGGTTGGTTTGGTTTTCAATCCCTCAGCTTTATCACCCATTTTATGGGCTGGAGTTAAACGGCAGTACAATGCAGTTTGCTCTCTTACTGCTCAGCACTAACAGCCATGATGAGCCATAATTAGAAGTAAAACCGCCACATAAATAACATGGCAGAGAAATTGCCACTGTGAGAAGCCAGACTTTGGCTATGGAAACTCCAGTGGGCCCTACGTATCCATCACACTCAAGGGGCACTGAATGTTTTAGCCCATATTTGTCTCACTAAAGCCAAAATGGGAGCCATTTAGACTTTCAAATAAGCTTTTGAAAATAGAGAGTGCAATTTTGAACAGACTGTCTTCTTCTGAGTGTGATGTAGAAACCTGTCACCTGGAGGCCAGGACAGCCAGCTGTAGAGACTGGGAGACAGAGAGGTAGGAGCCCTGAGTGCAGTGGGAAAATGCCAGGAGGCAGAGAAGAGGCTGCCACCCTCCACCACCACCACCACCACCCACACACACACACACACCGGCATTATGGCTCCATGCACTTCATGGGAGTCAAGGGATGCCTGCCCACCCAACACAACAGCCTAGGCTTGCTCAGGCCACCTTGCCAATGTCACTTTCATGCCCCACTCTTCATGGTGAAGTGAAAGCAGGGAGACAAGCATTTTTTTAACTAGTGTCTCCTGGGCCTTTGGCATGAATGTCCCTCCGTTCTCATCAGCCTTAAGTAGCCAAGGTAAAGAGAGAGAAAAACAATTGTATTCCATACCTGAAAATGTCTTAAGAAATGAGGGTCAGCAGCCACCGGCTTCCTGCATAGTTTGCCAGACCATTTGCAAAGAAATTAACCCTAGGACTAGGACATAAGTGACACAGAAAATTTGGGGCAGATTCTCGTTTCCTGACCCAGCCCCTCTTAGCCAGAGGATGAGCAAACAAACCCAACACAGCTCATGTAAGACATGGAATGCCTTGAGGAGGCGTGTTTATGAAAGCGAGAGTCACTTTAAAAATTGGTTTAAAAATACCCATCTGCTTTCTTAAATGTCTTATACATTTTTCCATGGATCACTCAGAATAAGTAAGATCTGGGCCACCTGCAGGATTAAAGGGAATGTTCATCTGGAGACTGAAAATCCACAGGGTTCTCTATAGAGACTATGTGCTTTCTTTTCTTCCTGCCCACACAGACTCAAGCAAACAAAAAGGAAAACAAAATCCATTAGGAGCCATGTTGAGCAGTTTCATTTAAAGTGTGCCTGTTATTACACAGTGCATAAAGTCAAATGTCCCCACACCGAACCAGCCAGCACGGCTCCAATTCATATATGAGCTTGTCCGTGTTTCTATCGAAGCAGGCCGGCCACATGTGGCACAGCACAGGACATTTTTAAATTGAGATACGAGGTGCTCGATTCCTTTCTTTGGAGCTGTTTTAGTCTAACGAATTTACTGCACGTCTCGGAAAACACACAGCTTTGCCAAAGTTGGTGAGTAGCCCGGCCCGGTTTATCTCCAGCCCGCAGCTCTTTCCCTGAATTCAATACTGCAGGCACAATTTAATGCAAACCCAATTTATGACTTAATGCTCTAGGGACCTGGTGGGAGATTGTTACATTATTCTTTTCTAATCCTATTTGTGTTTTAATTTGCTAAGTCTGTAATGAGGTGCATGCCTTGAATAGATTCAAGATCTTTCACATTGCTTTTGACTTTGTTTAATATAATAGATTTTACAGTTTGCATTAAATACCCAGGTGCTACGGTCAGTATTATCTCTTTATTTTCTCAACTAGAGTGAATAAAATTACACCATGAAAGTAATTGTGTACATGTTTCCTTGTTTATTGTAATGGTTTATTTCCTATTATAATTCTTGATTCAAATTACATCTAGTTCTCCAAAAGTCAATTCTCTGTGGCTCCCACTTCCCCGTTTCAGACAGTTGTAACAGCTGAAGAAAATGGTGTATTGGCTGACAATTGATCCGTTGAAAAATAATAGAATAAGTTTTCTGGTCTAATTTATGATTTCATTAAACAAAAAGGAAGAACGGGGGAGAGGAAGTGAAGGAGGGAGGGGGGAGGGGGGAGGGGGGTGTGCTGCGTCACCATGTACCTGCCACTGTTTTATTTCTGGCGTTTGTGTGAAACACACCATCTCTAATCAGAATTGCACATCACCCAACTCCATGGTGTGTCATTTGTTGTCCATAACTGTGTTAGAGCCAATTATAGCTAAATTCTCTGTTCTATATGCACAATCAAAGGGCGTCTGGAATGCATTTTGCTATTTTCTGAATCCTATTATTGCAGACATGTTTATTATGTTCAGAAGATGGCTTTCTGAAATTACCCCTGAAATTGTGCAACCCACCTGCCACTTACAAACAAAAGGACCTAACCCTTTCTTAACAAGGAGGAAGTTCATCTAGTCCCCGGGAACTTTTCCAGCTCGATTTTCTCCTAGGACAGTTTGGAAAAGACTCATTTCCCAAGCCCCTGAACATTTGTAAAAGCAACCAAGTTCTCCAGCTAACTCTTAGTTTTAAATTAATAGCACAGCAGGTCACAAAGGGGTACAAAGCAGCTCTTGGCTCCTGTGGCGGATGGATGCTGGCTGCAATTATCTTTATTAACATTTTTTCAAACTAGGAATAAAGAGATTGTAAAACATGCCCTCAAATGATCAGTATTTGATAGCCTTGAAGTAGCTCCTTGAGGTGGACTGTCACAAGAATAAAAACTTGGAGTTATGGCCTTCAGTTTCATTGGGGGCCATCCTAGGAGGAGAGTGCATGTTGTAAGGAAGACACACGATCTCTATTTGGAGAAGCAGCACCTCGTCATGAATTATTAAGGGAGGGAGTGCAGGCAGGTCCTTGTGAAGGGATGCTTTCCTTTCTCCTCTGCTGAAGCTCAGACACTTAAACCACCCACCCACCCCCACCCAAGCTTATTCTATCGCTGGCATTTGCCTCCCAGAGCCAGGGGATATTATTACCTTTTTATTTGCTATTTTTACAGACCCCAACAAAGTGCTTTGAAAATATATAACCACTTAATTCAAGCCAAGCCTCTTCAATGCGCCTTTCATTCAAGTGCTTTCTAATTTGTTTTCCCGCAGCCAGGAGCCTGGAGAAGACACAGTGATTTATGTTTTCATTTATTTACTTTATTTGGGCTTTTCATTTAAGAAAAGAATCTCTACACAACCCCTACAACCCTCCATTCTGCATCATCTCAACCATTCCAAGTTGCTCTACTGACTGTCTCAAAGCCAGACTTCCAAGTTGCAGAGTGATGTTTTGGGGGTTTTGCCATGGTCTTCGTGAGGGCTTGGCACTCTCCACCAAGGGAGTGGCCGTACTCAGGTTTTATTTCTACATTGGTTAACAAAGGAAATTCTTACACAACGTCGTAGAACTTCCACCTGGGGGTCTAGCAGCCATAGCCTTGAGTCTTGAGTCTATTTCCTGCCTGGTGACTTCAAGGGAATTACTCCCCTCTACACAGGATCATTGACCCTGTCATCCTGTCAATGAACTTATCAGATAACTTTTGTATGCCGGCTGCTGTGCGGGTTGAAGGCAGTACAGACAAGTTCCTGGTTTGCACTGACTCAGGCAGAGAGATAGATAAGTGCTGAAAATAAGTGTGGTAGCCATGGAAACAGGAGACGCCAGAAACACTTTCTTGAAGCGTGTATCTGTAAGTGAAACAATGCAAAATAGGGACTTCTGAGCTTGGTGTGGTAGCACAGGCCAATAGCCCCAGCACTTGGGAAGTCAAAGCAGGAAGATCGACAATTCAAAATCTGCCTCAGTTGCATAGTCAGTGTGGGCTACTTAAGACCCTGCCTCAAAAAAAAAAATGGGGGGAGGTGTTTCCTCATGATTTGAATATAAAATGTTCCCTGCAGGCTCACTCATTTGCACACTTGGTGACGACTAGCTGGTGACACTATTTAGGGAACTGTGGTGCCTTAGGGAGGTGGGTCTAGCTGAAGGAAGTGCATCACAGGAGGCCTGAAGGTTGATTGGCTGGCCCCACTTCCTGTCCAGCATCTGCTTCTTGATACGGACCCTCACGTGAGCAAGCTCCAACTGCCAGAGTCACAAAGACCTCCTGCTGCCATGCCCCGCCCCCCAACCACGATTCCCCTAAACATGAGCCAAAATAAACTGTCCACTCTCGGGCTGCTTTAGCTGGGTGTTTAATCCCATCAACGAGAAAAGAACTAAATGTAGGGTCCGATAACGTCTGCTTCCAGGGGCCTGGATGACCAAGGGGGTTAATATATAATGGGGACTCGGCATTGCTGGTGGCACAAAGACTTGCTTAGGAAATAATCAGAAAAGCAATTACTGTCATAGTTGCTAAGTTCCATCCAGAATCCTCAAAGGAATTAGTGTCAGCAAACCATAGCATTTCACCTGCAAGAAGATTCGAGCTCTGTCCTGCTGCTCTAATTGTTTTTTTCAAGTGGAGATAACTAAATAATAGTGGTTTCTGCTAAACATTAAAGTAAATATAAAGATAAACGAGCTAAAATTGTTAGGCTCTCTTCTGCTTAAAAAAATTACTAGCAGTTAACTGAGTATCAAAAACTAAAAAATCTAGAGCAGAAATGAATCGGACAGCTCAGCTGGACCCACTCTAAAGGGGACTCACCTTCCCCACCAAGGCCTGGATTTCTTCAGCAGAAGAATTCTGTCCTCCAAATAGTTTTTCCAGTATACGGATACTTTTTTTAAAATGTAAATGTTAATAATCAAAACATTTTAAATTAAGATTTACACATTGGGCAATGTATTTCTCGTAGAAACATTAGAAGTAGGTTCTTTCAGCAGGAACTGGCTCCATGTACAACCCAATAAACCTGCACTTCTGAGACTAAGCTTTACCACAGCGAAGTGCAGTACCCGGGCCAACATGGCGTGGATGATGGGCTCTCCAATACAGCTTCCTGAAACAAGGAGAACCAGGAGCTGATGCAAATAGTATTTGAATATACACACAAGCTCGCAAATGTCTGAAAATAATCATATCTCTTAGTTGAACTTTATTTATCAAATAGTTCAGTGCGCTGTTTTGGCGACCTTCAGATAAGGTCCAAGTCAAGGGTAAATTACCCTGCCCAACAACACTGAAAGAATTTCGGGTTCTAGGTACAGCCTGAGAACTCAGGTGAGGGGGAGAGTGTTTTGACAGGGCAGAGTAGCTAGACAGCAAAGGAAGCCATTTAGGAAGCCATAAGCTGACAGAAGACTTGCCTAGATGTGGTTTGACATAGAAACTATAACCAAAAAATGATGCCCCAGCTTCTATTTCTACCTAGCAGTTAGTTATTTGCTAAACTCAGTTTCAAGGTAACATCTGTCACACACGTGTGCACAGAACTGTCACTCTGGGCTGTGACATGGTGTGATAGTGGTTGGAGGTTCTAAAAGACACTGGTAGCTATGGGCAGAGAAGAAAGCGTTACCTTAGGATCCAACAGAGACCCAGAGGTCAGAGGTCAACAAGAACAAAGGATTGAATGAAACTCCACAAGAACTAGAATTGCAGAAAGTCCCAGAAGTCCCAGGCATGGCAATGAGATTCACCCAGCTCAGGGACAGAGAATGGAATCAGTCCCACCCCTCCTGAGTTGAGTCTTTAGACAGCTGTTCCAAACAGGTCCTCACCTTGTGACTGTGGTAGCTGACAAGTCCAAAGGAACAGGTGGAGCCACATTTTCAGATTCAGGGACCCAGCAATACCCTGAGTGCATTCTGATAGGGGTCTTTAAGCAAGCGAACCCTGCCATCCATGAACGGTTACCGATCTAATGACTGATTAATGGCAAAGAGTCCTTGATGATCCAACAGTTCATTAGAGTTGACTAAACCAGCAGGACTCTTGGAAACTCTTTCGAACTCCTCTCTAGAGGCTCTATGAGTACCACCCCTGCTCACATATCAGACCACTGCCCCGTGTATTGAACCCACAGATGTGAGACCACAAGAACAGGGTAGACCTACGTGACTAAAATTGGAAGCTTAAAGGCAAATATGGACCCACGTGACAGAGTCACGGTGTCACACTGCCAAAGCCACATGAGAAGCTCGAGAGAGGCATGCTGGGAACCAAATGAGCTCCCAATAGGTGACTACTTATGCCAGGAATTGGGCTGTTATCATGGTAGTGTGGAAAGAGTGAGTCAATTCACCATTCATTCATCATTTAATAAATTAGTGTTTATTAAATACCTATTATCCATATGGCAGCAGAGACAAATGTTTTATACACATCACACCAATACATACAATTGCCATGACTGTGTGAGAAAACTGACACTGTCGAGTCACGAGGCCACATGACACCATGTAACTTATCTTAAATATCATACTGCCAGTTGTGATCAGACCGGGCAGCCAATTCCAGCTCTCTTTCTAAAGTTATTTCTTTCTTTTCATACTGTTCTCAGAGTTTCAAGCACTTGATTTTTTTGGAAAAATCTCAGTCTCTACGGACATGAGGAATGGTGATTGCTGCTGCTATCCATTTGAAAAGAGATCGTCAATTCTCATTTTTATGGAGAAGGTAATTAAAACATTCAGGGAAGTCTCAAGTGATTATGGTGAAGAATTCTCACCCGGACCTTCTTTCTAACAGAGCTAGCCGCCCATGCCTGTGCTATTAGCAGGACAGGATGCTCCATGGCTGGGTGGGTTTCCTCCTGCCCACAGTGAAGCAGATCCCACGCAGAATAGGTACAAAGTAGAGTCAAATTGCGTGGCAGGTGGACAGAGTGTGCAGGGAAGTCTCATCAAAGTTGGAAGAGACTGATGGTGCCCTGCAGGACAGCAAACCACACCTTAGCACTAATGAACTGATTTAACTTAAAACAATCATGAGGGGAACAATGTGGGTGCAGTGGAGAGCAGGGGAGGGGAGAGGAAGGGAGAGAGATCATCACTTTAGTGAAGACATTTATCCCCACCTCCTGCGCGTCCTCAGGCTGCTGCTGCTCCCTTGAGCACTTTGTTTTCCTGGCACATCAGGCTAGAACTGGCCAAGCAGAGGCTCACTGGTGAAGATCCTTGCTGGAAGACGCCCAAGACAAACGCAAGCGATACAAAAGGCCTCTAAAACCTCTCTCCACCTGCAATGATCTTAGAAGAATGAGCAGAAGTCCTGAGAACACCTATGTCACTGAACACCAAGAACAGAACAGGCTGTCGCCTTAGTGGTGTGCGGTCTGAGCACCCTACCCTGCTCCGTCAGAGTACACAATCACAGCGGAAATATGCCCAAACGTGTCAAGATCTGGAGGGCGGCCACTCGTCGCTCCTCTGAAAACTACCACCAGTGTTGGTTGACCTCCATTACTGAACTGGCACAGATTAGCTGAAGTAATACTTCAACTGTTTTTTAGTGCCCAACTATATGTTCTGTTATAAGGAATAGCAAATGTTTAATCATAAATATTTTAATGGCTTCAGGGATTCATGGTATTCAATGACCGTGTTAAATGATAATAATCACATCTGGTTTATTACTATAGTAATTCAGCAGATTCTCTTCAGCAGTTATTTTTTATTATATGTGCTGTGCTACTGTCATGGTCATTTATAGCAGTAATATTTTAAAGTGGCTCATTTGTTTGTTTAAGGACAGTTTCACAATATATTTCTGTATTAATATACATTTTGCACTATTATTTCCAAGCTGCCCGCTGGAAAATTGATCCCAGCCTGTTCGGACTGGAGAGGCCGACAACCCACGAAACGTCCAGGCAGAGATGGAGTGGGGGGATGAGACGGGACTGTCCCCGTGCCCACTGGGGTGGTGATAACTGCTGCTTAGCGGTATTCATAAATGAAGAAATGTCTTAAGAATTAGGAAATAGTAGCTGTAAAGGGAAGACCACGGATTTGGGGGATTCCCAGGGGCAAAGATGTCTGGGAAGAGCCTTACGATGCATCACTGGCAAGGCCAAGGTGGTCAGGACTTGGCAGCCTCTGTGTAGTGAGTGATAGAGTGGGGTGAAAGTGAGGCAAGGGCAAGTCAAGGTCATGTGGCTCAGCCACTGAGGTTTGCTTTAAATCCAGTCTACGTGGGCATGAGAGTTAGTGGCTGCTGCTGTGTGCACCTTTGCGGTCGTCCGATTGGATGGCTCCCACAGGAGGGTGTCACAGGTACCATGACCATGACCAGTGCCTGCTACACCTCCGCCCTTCTTGGTGTATCAATTCATCCACTGTTCCTTAGGAGAGTAAGGCAAGCAAGGGACCTTCCTAACCCGGGGGAGGCCATTTTTGTTGGCATTCCGATAAATCAGGCTGTGGAAAGTCCGGAGAAAGCTGGCCAACTTCAGTCTTGCTTCCTCTTGCCTGGATGCTGATTGGCTGGGAGACGGAGGGCAAATGGCTTTTACGGCTATGACGGATGTATGACTATAAAATGGTCCGTAACCAGAAGTACCAACTGACATGCCTGCTGATTTAACGGACACCCAGGGTTATGTTTGTAGAGTCGCTTAAGTAAACACGTGCTAGGTTTGAGGGTGTTTGCTGAGTGATCATTTCTCTTGCTCTTCCTTCCCATTTTATTTTACTTCATCATAAAATTGAGGATAGTAAAGCCACGCTTCCCGTTTCTATAATAATGAAGATTGACTCATGGCAGTGGCAGGTCCTCTTCATTTCCTGCTTTCTACCTCCAAGGTAGCTGGGACAGGCGCAGAAGCCCTGAACGCAGGTAAGGTTGGAAGCCACAGCCCCTGGACAGCTTCCCCCTGGAGTCTTGGAGATGGGCTTTCAAGTTTGCTTCTCCATTCGGAGAACTAGAAGAGAAGCTGGGCTCACCGCCAGATCAACAGAATGGGGAGATTTCTGCTTAACTACAAGTCAACAAAAGTGTCAGGGACAGAGATGTTGACCTTCCCAGCATGGACTTCAATCAGACCAGGGCATGCCCCTTGACATCACTGGGCCTTGCAGCCTGGGGTTTCTCTAACTCAGTGGCTATCATGGCAGTGAGCAGGTCAGGTTTGGTCTGGGACCTGGGTTTTGTACTGTAACTGAATGGTCTTTAGAGGACTATACATTTTACTGAGTTTGGAAATTGTCTCAAACAAATCGTTGAGAAGTGTGGAAGGCATCATACAGCGGTTCCTGGCTCTATTTGTGGGAACTGGCTCATTAGACCCATTTGATTTCATGTTTCACGTCGGGTTAAGAACAGCAAACTGGCTTCCCCTGTTCACCCACTAGACGTCAGCTGACCTCATCAGCTCCCTCTGGGCTCCAGCAGACATCGCCCACTCAGGCAAGCTGGCACCCAAGACAAAACCTACTTGCAGCTCCTATTCTAGAGCCTCCGGCTTTTCACTCCCCAAGGGGAAAATAATTTCCAGAACTTTCCATGCTTATCTGCTGCTTGAAGCATTTTTCATTTCTTTTTTTAAAAATGTAGATGATGGGGCTTTAAAGAGAACAAGAGAGAACATGGAGTTGGGTGGGCATGCAGGGACGTGGGGTAGATCTAAGTGGAGTAGGGTAATGATTAAAATAATTTGTATGGAATTCTCAGAGAACTAATATGTTTTTAAAACTAGTGGAATTACTTGTTTTGTGAGTATCATGATTCAGTGGCAAATCTTGAGTCAACTTTCCTCTGTGGAAATGCCCCCACTCAAGTTTTCGTTTCTTCCTGGATCCATTTCCAGTATTCACTCAGACTGCAAGAGGCTGTCCTGTTTTATTCATTTGAAGAAGCAATTTTTTGCATGTATTTATTCTTTCTACTCAATTTGTTTTTCACTATGCCATTTATTTTAGCCTTGGCCTGTATTAATCAATTTCTCTTTAGTGTTTCATTTATGTTAATTTTTACTCATTTTTTCGAATTTCTTGAGATTAATACATGCATTTTCTTTTTCCTAGTTCTTTTTAATAATGGAAGAAGCCAAGATTGTGTGTATGGGCCAAATCAGAACTACAAATGGTTATTGTACAAGTTGGGAGCTAAAAATGGTTCTTATGTTTTTAAAAAAAAAAGTATAAACAAAACAGAAAATAATCTGTGGAAGAGTCCATGAGTCACCCAAGCTCTTACCTTCTGCAGAAAAAGCCGATGCTGACCCTTACTCCAGCATCTTAGGCTCTTGCTTCTACTTAACGCAGCCCTTACTCGGTCCCACCTGCTCATATGACTTACCCTTCCCCTTGGTTTCTAGACACATAATTTGCCTTTTAATTTGATTTTAATCAAAGGATTATTCCAGCATGTTTCATGTTATCTACCTGGCCCTTCTTTTGACCGTAGTTCATATGAAGACATAGTGATAGAATGTGAATGATCGTCTTTCTACCCACTAACTAGTCCTACCTGCTCCCATAGGCATTTCACCCACTAACTAGTCCTACCTGCTCCCATAGGCATTTCACCCACTAACTAGTCCTACCTACTCCCATAGGCATTTCACCCACTAACTAGTCCTACCTGCTCCCATAGGCATTTTGGGAGCTCAGTAACTTTTTTTTAATGCAGTTTTTTTTTTTTTGGTATCTTTTCTAAATCCACATCCCTTCTTGATCTAAACTTTTTTGATAAAATCCTCTTGTTCTTTATAATAACTGACTTTGGGGCTAAATTAAGCATTGGGATTCATATAAATAAAAAATGGGACAATATGTTGCTGTCTTTTTAAAGTGTACACTGTAAGACATGGCTCCAGCCCCAAAGTCAACTGTCACCACCCCATAGGAAATTGCTCTGTCTTAATAAATTACAATAAGACTAGGCACACACTTTCATATCAAGGCTGGATGAGGCAACCCAAGGGAAATGGAGGAGGAGTGGATCTGGGGAAGAGGGAGGTGGGGGTGACTGGGAGGGCTGGAGGGAGGGGAAACTGCAGTCGGGATGTAACGTATGAGAGAAGAATGAACTTAAAAAAGAAAAAAGAAAAAGAAAATTGTTCTGTCTCCATTGCATTTCCAGCTTGGTGGGACTCCACAGACCCCTTTTACTGAGGCGTCTTCTCTGCAGGAGAGAGCTCCTTATTAGGATGTGAGCATGCATACAACTGTACGTGAACCTGGAAACTAATAAACCTATAGTGTTGTGGGATAATCTTTTTGTCCACTGTGAAGATGTGTCTCTGCCAAGGCACCTTCTGATTGGTCTAATAAAGAGCTGAATGGCCAATAACTAGGCAGGAGATGATAGGCGGGACCTCTGGGAAGAGATGGAACTCTGGGAAGAAGAGAGGCAGAGAATTTGCCAGTGAGACAGTATGGAGGAGAGGTAAGGAGCCACATGGCAGAATGTAGATTAATATAAATGGATTAATTTAAGTTATAAGAGGTAGTTGGGAACAAGCCTAAGGTAAGGTCAAGCTTTCATAATTAATAAGAAGTCTCCACGTCATTTTTGGGGAGCTGGCGGTCCAAACAAATTCCAGCTATACTGCAGCTTGGTTAAACTAAAGAGACTCAAGAATATAGACACAAAAGAAGAACTGGCAGTTATATCCATGGCAAATGTAGAGTGGGCCGTCATAACACTCAGTGAACCTGGTAGATATATTACCTCATTATCTGCTCTTCAAAGAAAGAACCATTCAGTCCCTAGGAGCCATCTAGAATGTCAAGTCCATGTAAAAACCACAACCTGGAGCTTAAAAGACCTTCTGTTCTCCCAGGCTGAAGGTAACTTCTTCCTGCAAATTCACTCCTCTCAACTCTGGCCTCAGTTCTCCATTCATGTCAAGAGAAGCGTCCTTTTCTCCACGACCAAGAGTTGGCTGCATCTGAGGGCATTGTTCCATGGCAGTAAGTCTCAGAGAGGCTAAACTAGAAATAATCTGCTGAGCTATTCACTTACTGTGAAAAATGGAACTAATGTGTGCATAAAACAGTCATGTGTCAATAAAGTCGATATGCTAACCTAACGTCATTGTAAAGTCACTTAAAGATGAGGTGAAGCCCACTTTTTTCCCCATGCATTTCTATGGTTATCAAAACTACTACTGACTTCAATAGCTGATGGATACATAAATAAAACGTGGTCTATTCATCCAATGTAATATGATTTGGCAATAAAAAGAAATAATGTTCTGATAAATACTGCAACGTGGATGAAAGTAGATTATAACAAGTAAATTCTTTTGATATGAATGGTTGAAAATAGGTACATCCATAGAGCTGGAAAGCAGGTGAGTACTTGTCTAGTTATGAGGCAGGGGGGAGTTGGGGAGTAATAATTAAATGCTAAAAGGTATGGAGTTTGTAATATGAATTGCTAAACAGTCTTATTAATTTAAAAAAACCGGGAGCCAGGTATTGGGGTGAATTCTGAAAGATCAGAGAAGCAGAATAAGCCAGAACCAACCTCATTTCACCAACTTCTCAGCTGAATCTGTTTCCTCAGAATGAAAGCCTCTGAGTCCTCATCCGAATGGGTCTCAGCTGAACTGCTGCTAAAAGTCTAAAAGCTTAAAAGCCTCTACTCTGGTTCTCACATCTTATATACTTTTCTGCTTCCTGCCATCACTTCCTGGGATTAAAGGTGTATGTCTTTCTCAAGCAAGACAAGAGATCTCAAGTCCTGGGATTAAAGGTGTGTGCCACCATGCCTGGCTCTGTTTCCAGTGTGGATCTCTGCCTCCCGAGTGATAGGATTAAAGGTGTGTATGCCACCATTTTCTGGCCTCTATGTCTATCTAGTGGCTGTTCTGTTCTCTGACCCCAGGTAAGTTTATTAGGATGCACAATATACTGGGGGACACAATATCACCACAGGAGTTTCTTTTGGAGGTGATAAAAATATCCTAGACATGTGATGCTGCATGGCTCTTTGACTATACAAAGGCATACTGGTTGTATAATGTAGGTGGGTAAGTTGTATATATTGAATTATATCCAAATACAGCTGCTTTGAATCATTTTAAAAGAATCTCTGTGGGGCTGGAGAGATGGCTCAGTGGTTAAGAGCACTGGCTGCTCTTCCAGAAGTCTTGAGTTCAATTCCCAGCACCCACATGGTGGCTCACAACCATCTGTAATGAGATTCAGTGCCCTCTTCTGGCCTGCAGGCATACATGCAGGCAGAGCATTGTACACATAATAAATAAATAAATCTTAAAACAAAACAAAACAGAAAGCAATATCTTTAAAAAAAAAATCTCTGAGATGGTTTGTGGAGCATATCCAGATTAAAATTGTGTTTTCATGTGAAGGCATTGTTTTGAAGGCCTTTCCCTTCTCATAGTGGACGGCAGAAGAGTATAAGGGCAGGCAAATCACAGGTCCCATTAGAGTCTTGACCTGTGTCACAGCCATGGACATCCTGTTGGCCAAACAAGTCACAGGGCTCTCCTCAGTGTCCCAAGGGAGAGGTTCCGCTAATGGAGCCACTGCCAGGGTCACATGGGAAAGGGCTGTGAATACCAAGTCTTTTTCTAGGAATGAGGTAGAACATCCGGACTGAGAATAAACTCCCCTGTAAGTGATTAGAGGTGTGTGACCCTGACACAACAGAATGCTGGCACTCGCGTATCTCCTCTCCCTGACACGCTGAAAACTCAGCCCGTCTCCTTTCCTCAGCACAGTCTTCTTTGCTTTGATTTTCTGTCAACAAAACTCAAGGCGTGTTTAAGCTGTTGCAAAATGAACTGAGCCACGTCATCCGCGCTTTACGGTTTGCAATGCTGCTGACTCCACCGACTTCAAGAACTTTGTGCGATACCTCCAGCCTGTGTGGTTTCCAACTAGACATCTTAGGGTATGTTGAGATTAAATTTACCTGATATCAACAAAGACCTCTGAGTAACACCGTAGTAAGGAAAACACAACTTCATTTGTTTCTCAGGAAGATCCCAGGGGAGCATTTCAGTGGGTAAGACAGTTCTGCTCCATGGAGTCCTCAGGGACCCAGGCTCCATGCAGGGAGTGACTCTTGCTGTCCTGATCCAAGAGGGCAGCCATTCCATGCACTTTCCATGCAGTAGGATCAAGGAGTCGGGAAGAAAAAGACGAGGAACAGGAGACACAGTGGACAGGAATCAGAGCAAGCACATCTCCGAGCGCATCACAACACTCCCATATACTTTAAGTGCCAGGACTTTGTTTCCTGGCCACACCTAACTGCAGTGATCACTGGAAAAGGTAAATTGCCTGGTAGAGAAAAATATATGTTGTGGTGGAGAGGAGAGGAGAAGAAAGGAGAGTAACAGGGGAGGGAGCTGGAAGGTGAGTGGAGAACAGAAGAGAAAAAGGAGAGGAGAAGAGGAGAGAGGGGAGGGGAGAGGAGAAGGAATGGATACGGATGATGTATTTGTTTCGTTGCTTTGATGATGTCTTAGTCGGGGTTTCTATTGCTGTGAAGAGACACCGTGACCGTGGCAACTCTTATAAAGGAGAAACATTTAATTGGGGCTGGCTTACAGTTTCAGAGGTTTAGTCCATTATCATCATGGCAGGACATAGCGGTTGACATGGTGCTGGAGAAGGAGCTGAGAGTTCTACATCTTGATTCGCAGGCAGCAGAAGGAGACTGTGTACCACACTGGATGTAGCTTGAACATATGAGACCTCAAAGCCCGCCCCCACAATAATACACTTCCTCCAACAAGGCCACCTGCTAGTGGTCACACTTCCTGACACCTGCTCCAACAAGGCCACTGCTCCCAGTAGTGCCATTCTCTATGGGCCAAGCACTCAAACACAGGAGTCTGTGGGGGCCATTCTTATTCAAACCACCACAGATGAAATACCCTGACAAAAGCAACTTGAGAGGGAAAGGGCCCATCTTGGCTCACTAGTCCATAAGAAATACAGTCCATTAAGATAGGGAAGACATGGCGGCAAGAGCATTAGTCCAGCCCATCACACTGCATTTGTAGATAGAGAACAGGAGGCAGGGCCCACCTATAAACCCTCAAAGCTCACCCTCCGCCCAAGTGACATGCTTCCTCCTAAAGGTTCCATGATCTTCCCAAACAGCCCTAGTGTTATCCAAGTGGTTTGGATGGTCATGAGAACTATAGTTCCAGTTTACCAGTAATGACTTCACAAGTAGCAAGGGTGTCTTTTATCCACATCTTATGAATAACGTATTGTTGCAGAAATGCCAACCTTACGGAGACTCAGGAACCACAGTGATAGTGTTCAAGTCCAAAGAGTGTCATGTACTTCGCTTGTTGCTTTGACAAAGTACCTGACAGATTTAACCCGAGAGAGGAAGGCTTTGTTTGGGCTCATGTCCTCAGCGGGTTTAGTCTGTGGGTTCTTGGCCCCCTGTGATGAACACCGTGGTGGCGGGGTGTGAAGCAGATGAGTTCCCCACCTTGTGGCAGAAACAAAGCAGAGAGGGTAAAGAAGGGACTAGGAACCATGTAAAAATTTTCCTGTGACCCAATTCCTCCAGCAGCAAAGCCTCACCTACTAAAGTTTCCAGAATCTCCCCAAATAGCACCATCAGCAGTGACTGTGACACTCCACACAAGAGCCCGTGGGGGACAATTCACGTTCAAACCATCACACACCCTGTAAGAGTGGTGTGACCTTGAGACAGGCTCCTTCTAGTAGACAGTAGTTGTGCTGCCTCGTAGGGCAGATCTGACAATCAAGTGAACTAAACCATGACTGCCATGATCACTGTAAGACAGTTGACTTTATTCTCTACTAGGCAGTATGTTGGTTCATTTTGTCAATATAACACAAGCTGGCATCACCTAGGAAGAGTGAACCTCAACTGAGGGATTGCCTTCACCATTTTCTTGATATATTCTTGATGTAGAATGGCTTGGCCCATGTGGGTGGTAACACCCCTGGGCAGGTGGTCCTGGGAGCCATAAGAAAGCATGGTGAGCAAGCCACGAGGAGCAAGCCACAAGGAGCAAGCCACGAGGAGCATCCCTTCATAGTCTCCGCATCAGTTCCTGCTTCCGAGTTCCTGCCTTGAGTTCCTGCCTTGGCTTCCCTAGATGATGATGGACTAAGTCTGGGACATGGAAACCAAACAAATCCCTTCCTCCTCCAAGCTGGTTTTGGTCAGTGTTTTATCACAGCAACCAAGAAAACAGACTAGAACAGGCAGAGAGCCAGTGGAAAGGACAACAAAGGCATGCCGTGGCCGGACTCTTTTCTCAAGGCACCAGCACCTACCTCTGCTAGTGTAGACAGTGGTAGAGTGTGGTGATATTGTGCACCCTAATAAACTTATCTGGGGTCAGAGAATAGAACAGCCACTAGACAGACATAGAGGCCAGAAAATGGTAGCACACATGCCTTTAATCCTAGCATTCCAAAGGCAGAGATCCTCCTGGATCTCTGTGAGTTCAAAGCCACACTGGAAACAGCCAGGCATGGTGACACACACCTTTAATCCCTGGAAGTGAGGGCAGAAAGGTATATAAAGCGTGAGGACCAGGAATTAGAGCTGGTTAAGCTTTTAGGCTTTTAGCAGCAGTTCAGCTGAGATTCATTCTGGATGAGGACACAGAGGCTTCCAGTTTGAGGAAACAGGATCAGCTGAGGAACTGGTGAGGTGAGGTGGCTGTGGCTTGTTCTGCTTCTCTGATCTTCCAGCATTCACTCCAATACCTGGCTCCAGGTTTGCTTCTATTAATAAGACCTTTTAAGACTCGTGCAACATTAGAGCATCTGGGAGGAGGGCTCACCATACCCTGGTGAACCATGAAGGGCAAGATGGTGGGGCCCTGAGAAGTCTTGATGTGATGGGGGCAAGCAGTTGGAGGTCTTTGGACACAGCACCTTCCTGAAGGCATCCAGCCTTCACTTGGCCAAATCATGGCTGTATCTTATTTGCAGACATTTGCTCAGGTACAAAAGCCATGCATTAAAAAAAAAAAAAAAAAAAAAAAAAGCCATGCATGAAGACCACAGAAAGTAGGAAGAAAACAAATGTTTATCTAGCCTTCCAGATAAAAATTAAAATCAAGGGGCTGGAGAGACAGCTAGTGGGTGAAATGCACAAGCATGAGGAATCTGAGTTTGATCTCACATGAAAAGGCTGGAGGTGGTGGTGTGCATTTGTAATCCCAGCCCTGTGGAAGCAGAAACAGGAAGGTCCCGAGGACTCACTGACCAGCTCGTCTACCCTACTATGTGAGCGCCAGACCAATGAGACATCCTATCCCAACACAGGGAGCGGCTCAGTCGGTACAGTGCCTCCAGGGCAGGCATGTGGACTTGACATTGGATCTCCAACACCCAGGGGAAAAGCAGGTGTGGTGGTCCATGCCTACAAGCCTTCGCCAGGAGAGGGGCATAGTCAGCCAGATCCCTGGAAGCCCACTAACCAGTCTAACCAGTTGGTGAGCTCCTGGTCCAATGAGAGACCCTGTCTCAAAAAACAAGCTAGGGAGAGATACAAAAAGATACCCAATACTGACTTCTGGTCTACACACACACACACACACACACACACACACACACACACACACACACACAATTGCTGTGTAATATTAAGCCTTGAGTGATTATTTAGGAGCAAGAGGTCAGGACAGAAAAACAATAATAATAATAATAATAGAAAAACGGCCTCTTAGGACCTCTTGCCTATGTACATGCCTTTGCACACATGTGCACACACAAAGACACAAAATTGAAATCAAGAGCTAAGTGTGGTAATGTACTGTAATCACTCGGGAAGCTAAGAAAGCTATTATAGGAGTTTGAGGCCAGCTTGGGGTTTGGGCTTCACAATACGTCTCTGTTTTATAAAACCAAAGAGGGAGGGAAGAGGGGTAAGCAGAAAAGAAAAAAGGGGGAGGAAGGGAAAGGGAGGGGAGGAGAGGGAAGGGGAGGGGAGGGAAGGGGAGAGGGGAGGAGAGAGGAGAGGAGAGGAGAGGAGAGGAGAGGAGAGGAGAGGAGAGGAGAGGAGAGGAGGAGAGGAGAGGAGAGGAGAGGAGAGGAGAGGAGAGGAGAGGAGAGGAGAGGAGAGGAGAGGAGAGGAGAGGAGAGGCCCATCCTGAGATCCCCTTCCGGAAGCTATGGGGATCCTGGCTACAGTTCCCTCTCAGCGGCCCCCGGAAGTGCTGAGAGTACTTTTTCTACGCAAATCCTCTACCTTCCTCCCCTTTTCCTTTGCGTCTCTTCAGAACTCCTTGCAGGTTTCTTGGGGACACCCTCATGCTGTGGGGACCCATGAATGCTGACTTGTTGACTGCTGCTCTCAATGCCTGGGGACAGCAGGACTCCGGTCTACTGACTTTGTACAGTCTCCTGCCCAGGCCTGGGACTCCAGCCAGCAGCAGTTTGTGGAGTCTGCAGCGAAGTGAGGGCAGATTGCTGGAGTTTGGTCAAGAGAACAGATGTGTGTGATGGGCCAATCTGACCACAGAGAGACATTTCCCTGCACCTTTCAAAGGTGCACAATTGCCTGGGTGAGCCAAGGCCATCTGACATGCATTACCTTCCTCATAAGCACAGAGAGCTGGAGCCCTTCCTCCCGGAGGCTGTGCAGGCTAGGTAGGAGAGGAAGCCAAGTGCTTCGGAAATGCTGTCGTGGCTTCGGGGAAACACATGTCCGTGGAAAGTGCCCAACAGTGTACTAATGGCCTAGCCGTTACCACACCCTGGCCAGAAGCAAGGAGCTATTGATCGTCTGTTCACTCTGCATTTCAAGGAGCGACTGGCGCCATCTTTACAGGGGAAGGGGGAGGACACAGGACAGGACACACAAACCTTCCGCTCCGTTTAAAGGAGCCGCTCCACACCTTCCACAGCCTTGCCCGACTCTGGCTGGTGTCTGTCTGCCCCCTTTTCAGTGCCTGCTGTCTCTAACCATCTCCAGGAACCCAAAGAGGGTCCTTCAACACGTGCCATGCTTCTGCCTCGTCCACCAAACCATCCGCCATCACAATACAATTTGGCATACGCTGTGTGCTCTGTTAGCACGTCTGTGAGAGGATGGAAGTCTGGGCTTTGGCTCAGTTGAAGGAGTGTGAAGGGAAGTTTATTAAGGGGGGAGGTGAGAACATGCACAAAGCCACGGAGCTGACAGGGCAAAACTGCTTGCTGCGTGAGACACCCAGCCACAAGGTTCTTCCCTTTCATAGGGAAGGGACTGAAAAGTCTAGGCGCATTCAAAATGACAAGTTTTTTAAAAATAAGTTGATTCCTAGATATGTTGACAGCTTCTGAGAAAAAACAACGAGACCTAGAAGTATGATTGGGATTCAAAGATGTTGCCTTGGTTACATGTTTTGTTTCAGCAAGAGGACAGCTGACTAACAGGATGTTGGTGCCCAGCACCTTCCACTCAGAGTGCTGTGACTGAGGTGTCCCCATGCTGTTCTGCAAATCATAGTTCATTCCTTTCTGTCATTGAGTAGTATCGCTTTGTATGGATGTCCTGCAATTTGCCCATCCATTCAACCAGGAAATAGGTTCAGGATATTTTCAAATAAAAACATCTCTGAAAGAAATGACCCGTTCCTTTGTGTGCCTTCGCCAGGCTCCAAGCCCTTGGAGAACTGAAATTGTACTTTTTTGATCTTGTTCCTGGTACATCATTGGCTCCCAGCACACGGCCATTGAATAAACAAAGGAAGGAAAGGCAGAATGAGGTCAGTTTTGTACAGTGGGACCATAAAGAGAAACACAGCCTTGTGATAACACCACTTGTGTCTCATGCTCAGGGTAGACACCAAGCGTCCTTTGCTTGGATGACACGGAAACTTGGAGCAGAATGGGGTCTCACTGCTCAGCAGGGAAGGCGAACCCTCAGTGCAGTCTTCCACGCCTCAGTTTCCCAGTCTGTATTTTGTAATACTTTTGTGGAGATCTGCTGGGCTAACGCCTCCAGAGTCTAGATTTGCCAGGAAATACCCTTCCTACAACTCCTCTTGCTTCCCAGCTGTGAACTGTCTGTCACCCATCCCTGGATGAAAGACCAGTGGCAGCTGCTGTACCCTCCCCAGCCTGACTGGAACTGCTGAAAGAGGCAGTGTTCCTGCCCAGTGGTCCACCTGGACAAGCCCAGCTGTCCTGTGGCAGAACTTCACGGGTGTCGCAGGTGTTGGAGGTCTGTAAAGTTCCCCCAGGGCCTCCATCTCCCGGTGTGTGAGACACTGGCCTCGCTTGGGAAAGTGGGCACTGGGAATCCCACACTCATTCCTACCCACCGGCACTAGGGAGAAGTCGGAGGAAGGACTGGTCCTCTCTCTCCTTGTCTCTTCCAAACACTTGCTCTCTACTCCTCACATGGGTCTCCTGAAGTGGCCAACACAGCTGACAGAGACACCAGGGCTTACAAATACAGACCTTCTCGGGAAAACGTTGGGATCTGGATGTGAGATCAGTTCATGTTAGCTGCTGATAGTGTGGTGTGTGTGTGTGTGGATGCATGCATATACATGTGTTCGTAAACCAGAGCTCAACGTCAGGTATCTTCGCCAATCACTTCTCCACCTTATTTTTATCAGAATCCCTTTTCAATCCTGTGTCTGTGTGTGGGTATGTGCGTGTGAGTGCAGGTGCCCTCGGAGGCCAGAGGCATCAGATTCCCCTGGAACTGGAGTTGGAGGCAGTGGCAAGCCACCCGACATGGATGTTAAAAACTGGACTTGTGTCCTCTGGAGGAGTGGTGAGTACTCTTAAGTGCAGAGCTGTCACTCCCGCCCTCCATCTTATTTTTAGAGACAGGCTCTCTCACTAAACTTGGAGGTCACCAATCCAACAAGTTCCAGAGACCCTCTTGTTTCTGCCTACCCAGTGGTATTATAGGGCTATACCGTGTCTTTGGCCTAGGTTTTTGCAGAGGTTCTAGATATCCAACCCATGTCCTCCAGCTTGCCTGGCAGGTACTTTATCCACGGAGCCCCTGTTAACATTATTATTGTTCAGGGAGGGAAGTTTGGGAGCCCCTGTTTGCAACAGATAGTAGAAGGCGGCCTGGCCAGACTTGTCATTGGAGGTTGCTTCCTCCCCTGCTCCCCAGGGAGGCAGAGCCAGCCAGCCTGCAACCCACGTGACTGCGCTTCCATCCAAGACAATTGGAATTAATTTTATGCATGAGATTTGGTGGGATGCAGTGCCAAATATTTAACTGAAATCAAGATGCAAACTTCCCTTCATCCTCTTGGTTTTGTAAATCCTGTCCAAAATAAAACCAAAGCCATTAGGCCTGTCTTCCAGTGCTGGTCGGCTCTGCCCCAGCTGCTCACTGATCCAGATCCCTCCCCCCCGCTTGTGCCCCTCCGGCTCTCTGGTATTTCTTCTGGTGTATTTATGGGTCTCCAGGCAGGCCCCTCGCACTGTTAGCTCTACTGATGTTGCCAAGTCTAAGATCCCTTTTAGGGACTTATTTTATTTAAAGAGCACCCCATTAATGGGTTTAATGGCCTTTCAATCACTTAGCGTGCATTGTCAATGAGATAGAATCGATTTTCTGAGCATTCTTGTTCTGGGGGGAAAACAAACAGCCCTCGCTTCCGACTGCAGTGTGGCCAGTGAGCGGATGACGGGGAAGTCAGCTCCAGGCTGGGATGGCAGCGTCTCACGCAGCTGCCCAGGAGCAAGCTAGGCACCCTTGGCCCTGAGGTGCTGGGCCTGCCAGCATTAGAAGAACCCCACTGCCCATTCACAGAAGACCCGATCCAAGATCTGTGGCACTCTCTTGGGGGGGGGGGGGGCGCGGTGGAGGAGGAGGAGCATGTTTCTCATGGTGGTGTGTCAAATCCTCAAACCCATAGCAGTAGCCCTGAAAGTGTAGCTGACCCCACAGTGTCCCCAGACATGAATTTAGAAAAAACATTGTTTCCATCATCTAGAGCTCCACAACCGGGCATCCTCACACAGGGCCAAGCTTCTGGGGGGGTGGGGGGAGGGCTGAGTTCCACCCTGAGTTGTTAATAGAGTTTACCCAAATGAAGCTGGGGCTCCAAACCGCAGGAGTTAGAGCGGCCTCAGCCACACTCAGGGTTTGACACTTTCAAGTTAGGGTGTCCTTTCAGTGCTGTTAAGTGACGTGTGCCCCTTCCTATTCTCCCACAACCAGCCTCCTGCTTATCCCCCTCCTCTTCCTCTTCTCCGTCCTCAAGCATCCTTCCAGAAGCCCCACTTGAACCCTCCCTCCATGCCCTGCAGCCAGCCATTCCTTGGCACTCAGTGTTCAGAATCCTCTTCAGAGAGATGAGTGCTGGTCATCATGACCACTTCTGACCTCACTTCACAGAGAGGGCAGAGGCTAAGGAGTCAAGTCCCCATGACAGGAAAACCTCTCTCCCCAGCCTTGCTCACCTCTCCTAAGGAAGGCAAAACAGACCCCGTCATAGTCAGGCTGTGACAATACCAAGAGCACCTGTCACCTACCAAGTGTCTGTCCTGTGCCAAATGCCTCAAATTCTCCCCACACCTCCCCACACCTCCTCTCCCCTCTGCTCTCTCTCTCTCTCTCTCTCTCTCTATATATATATATATATATACATATATACATATATATATATGTATATATATATAAACCTCCAGAGACAGAGAAAAGGATACCATGAGGTTAGATCATTTCCTGAGGTCCCACACTGACTGAAGGCTTATTCTTACATGTCAAGTTCTGGGATAAGATCTGTCTGTTTACAGTTTTAAATCCTAACATGGTAAGTATCATTACTAATGATAATAGTTCACAGACTAGCAAAGTGAGTCTCAGATATCGGAGCCCCTAACCCAGGGTTCTCTAGCCTGTAAGTGCCAAAGCAAGCATTTGAGACCAGTAGGCTGAAATCTGTGCTTTGAATCACAACGCCAGGGTCACCTCCCAAGGCCAGGGCTCTCCACATTGCACCAAAGCTGCTCCGTCCTCTCCTAGGCTCTTTGGAAAATGGCCCCTAAGTTTCCCCGGAACAGCAGTTGGAAAGGAACCGAGGAGATGACGGCAGAGCCGTCTCCACGCTCTCCTGCCTTGAACTGGAAGCCCATTTGCATTTGTCCTTCTGCAGTCGTTTCCAATTCCCAAGCAGAACACAATTTAACTGCAAAATTCGCCTTAACTAGGCAGCTGTCTGCGGCAGTCAGGCACCAGGCTCAGGTGCGACTCCCAGTAGGCACTCCTGGAGCAGCGTGCCAGCCCTGGGAAAGCAATACAAAGTCACCTCGGAGAAATGAGACACCGCTTGGAAGAGGCATGTGCCGCTGTGCCCGCTCATTGTCAGTCCAGAGTGGTGCAGTGGGTGCCAATCACAGCTCAATTACTCCCAGACTTCCCTCCTAAAGGTGTCCCTGTCATTTAGGAGAACTGGTCCACAGCCAGCGACCACACGTCCATGTGTCGGGTGGCAGAAGGGTTGTCTGGGGTATTGTTTCGGAAGGGATCAGGTTTGGATTTAATTGGCCGCTCTCCATGATGTCACCAGTCCATCAAAAGGAGGGATCTCAACAGTCAGCAGGGCAGACAGGACAATTCAACATCACCTGATAATGTTTAGGACGTCGTGCTAAAGGCTTAAAGGTAAACAGTGCCTCTTCTTCTCCTCTGCCCCGCGTGACCCAACAGTAGACAGGGGTATGGAAGGCCAAGTGTGGTAAGCAAGGCAGGTGCCTTCAGAAAGGGACAGCCAACCAACTCGTCTGCTCGGAGGCCTTAGCTGATGCTGAAGCAAGAGAAAGATACAGCAAACAGCAGAGAAGAGTGAAACGGCATCTGATCTGTGAGGCAAAGGAAGTTGCAAAGATGCCCTAGAAGAGAAGGGGAAGAGGGTGACGAACAACTGAATCGGGATGCCCTGGAGCCGGTGAGAGTGCACAGGTGTCCAGTGAGACCAAGATGGGACCGGGCGGGGTGGGGGAGGTTGGGGAGACACACCACCAGGTGATTGTCAGGGTGAGCAGAGGACTGTTAGACTGTGATGTCAGGAAAGGGCACCCCTCCGTGAGCTAAGGGCAGGGAGACGGGGGATGGTGAGGAAAAGAGTTAGTATTGGAGATACTTGGGAGGTTGAGGTTGGTGAAGGGAGAATGGGCCCCACAGAAGGGATGTGCTTAGGGGCTAAGGACAGTTAGCATGCTTGTGAGTCCAAGAAAAGGTGTGGTTGATATATTGTGCATCCCAGTAAACTTATCTGGGGGTCAGAGAACAGAACAGCCACTGTATTAAACATAGAGGTTAGGCAGTGGTAGCACACACCTTTAATCCTAGCATTCCGGAGGCAGAGCTCCATCCAGATCTCTGTGAGTTCAAGGCCACACTGGAAACAGCCAGGGGTGGTAATGCATGCCTTTAATCCTAGGACTTGAGATCCCTAGTCTTGCTTGGGAAAAACACATGCCTTTAAACCAAGGAAGTGATGGCAGGAAGCAGAAAGATATATAAGGCGTGAGAACCAGGAACTAGAGGCTTTTAAGCTTTTAGGCTTTTAGCAGCAGTTCAACTGAGATTCATTTGGGTGAGGACTCAGAGGCTTCCAGTCTGAGGAAACAGGATCAGCTGAGAAGTTGGCAAGGTGAGGTTGGCTGTGGCTTGTTCTGTTTCTCTGATCTTTCAGAATTTACCCCGATAGCTGGCACTGAGTTTTTTATTAATAAAACCATTTAAGATTCATATTACAGAAAGGTGACAGGGTTACAGGGGAGAATATGTTCTGGTGGGACAAGATTCCAGGGCATTAAAAGAGACTAGAGGTACCGCAGGACACACTTGCAGTGGGAAGATGGAAAGGCCCTGGAGAGACAGGAGGAAGGAACCACTGCAGTCATCTGGAGACAAAGAAGCGAATGTGGAAAGAACTCCTAACGGGTCCCTTAACTTTGCCAACAGGTCACAAATGATCTCTAAAGGAGCTGTTATCCCCATCTAAACAGCGTAAGGCTGTCCTAAATGACCATCTTCTGGAAGAAGGTTGTCCTAATTGCTGCTCTATTGCTGTGAAGAGACACCATGGCCAAGGCAGCTCTTGTTAAAAAAAACATTCAGTCGAGGGCTTGCTTACGGTTTCAGAGGTTTGGTCCATTATCAACACAGCAGGGAGCGTGTCTGCACACAGCAGACATGGCGCTGGAGCAGTAACTGAGAGCTACATCCTGATCCTCGAGTCAAGAGACACTCTGGGCTTGGCACAGGCTTTTGAAACCTCAAAACGCACCCCCTAGTGACACACTTCCTCCAACAAGGTCACACCTCCTAATCCTTCTAATCCTTTCAAATAATCCCACTCCCTGACCACTTAAGGACTGAAATATATGAGCCTATGGGGGGCCATTTTTATTCAAACCACCATAAAGATGCTGAAGGAGATTGTGAGAGAGTTACCACATTCATCTTTCATCTAGATATTTTTCATGTGGTTCTTTTTGTTGTTGTAATTTTGACAAATTTGTTCTGTCTCTGTCTACACTTCTTCTCTTACAGCCTTTATCCCCTGCCATCAGCTCCACAGCCCATGGAACCAGAATCCACTCCAACAATAACCTGGTTCTTCCTCTCTCGTGCCTCCCTGCATCTTCATGTGGTGCTGTGCTCCACAGCCCCGGCACCAGATCTAAACTTCAGAAAGAGCTAGAACTCAAATCAGTTCATTTTATTACTTCTATTGGGGGGGGGGTCTACCAAGAGTGTTTAAGCTATTGCTCAATGAGGCTGGGAGCTGTAGACAGTTACTTCATTCACCCTGAGTGGAGCCTCTGCCTGTAGCTAGTCCAAAACTCAGAATGATGATGTTCATTTGGGAAAGTCTCAGGGCAGGGACCTAAGTCATTCTCCTTGACTTTGACCATCTCCTTGTCCTTCACTCTGAGTTTCACTTTGTTTCAGCCCTGCCTAATTTGAAATTCCAGATGTGGGATTTTCAGTCAGGAGCCCCAAGAATCAGACCAACAGTGCCATAGATCACTGGTTCTTTAGGCCTTGAGATTTGGTTCTCAGAGCATTGGTCAGCATTAGGACGCAGACCATTTCTCATGTCTCCTTGGGAACTGAGCTTGGAATACAGTCATATGGTGCTAGTTTGAGCCCAGTTTTACTGAATTTTGAGAGGTAAGTATTTCATGAAGGCGCCAGGAAGTTGTGATCAACTGTAGATTAGCAAGATGTTGCCCTTGGGTATGGGGGAGGATGGAGAACATGGGGCATGGACCCAGACTATTTCTTGTGACTATATTAGTACACAACTTCTGTGGAAAATCTTGAAATTTCTCACTCAACTATCAATACACTTACAATACAATCCAGAAATCTCACCTGCATATATTTGAAAAATAAAAATGTATGCCTCTAAAAAAGATTTAAACTAATTGTCTTCAGTCAAAATAGCCCCAAACTGGAAACAATTCAAATGTCCATCATTGACAAATGAATAAAAAAATTAAGGTACATCCAATAGACTAGAGTCCTGTGGTAAAATGATTAAAGTTAAGGATTTACATACAACATTCATGAACCTCAAAAAAACAGTATTTAGCCGGGCGGTGGTGGCGCACGCCTTTAATCCCAGCACTCGGGAGGCAGAGCCAGGCGGATCTCTGTGAGTTCGAGGCCAGCCTGGACTACCAAGTGAGTTCCTGGAAAGGCGCAAAGCTGCACAGAGAAACCCTGTCTCGAAAAACCAAAAAACAAAAAAAAAAAAACAGTATTTAGACATGACTATGTACTGTGTGTACCCACTTATTTGCAATTCTAATGTGGGTGATACTAGTGCATACTTAAGGAATGGGGATCCACGGTTATTTGAAGACCATAGGTAATCAAGGGTGGGGGCTGGCTGCAGAAAAAAAAGTCAGGGGAACTTTGGGGGTGATAGAAAGGTTCTGCATTTTTTATGGTGGTGGTGTTTTCTCAGATACATATGTATATATATTTAATTTTATGACGTATAGCTCAGTAAAGTTGATTGAGTAAAAAGAGAAGGCTCCGAGAACCTTAAACCAGATATGAAAAGTTCAAACCTGGCCATGGTTTTCTTATCTTCAATAGCTTATCTTCTTCTTCCTAGAAGCGTTTTAATCACAAGGCACCCTGAGCCAACAGACTCCAGTTTCCATCAGCCAGCAGAGGGAACTCTTTCTCAAATGGAAGTTTTATCAGCCTTCTAACCTGCCAGGTTCATCTGGAAGCTGTTCAGAGGTGCTGGGCCTGGCAATCAACGGGGAGGCGTCTCCCTGTGCTGTGTAACTGACACAAAGGAATGCCGTGTCTAGATGCTGGATGCTAGGCCTACAGGCTAGATACTATAGCAGCTGGCCTCTGGGGAAACCTGCTAAGAAGCCTGCTGAATCAGCACTGGGCAGCCAGGCAATGGACCCTTTCTCTGCCATGGCTCTCTTCCCATTGATAGCCATCCCTAGCACCCCCAGGGAGGTGGTCTGGCTGGTTTCATGCGTCCCAATTTGTAGCATTTTTCCCAGCATTCAGTGAGCCCTGGTCATGTTCTCTCTAGCCACATCAAGTTCCACTCTTGGAGGCTGTGGTGTGCCTTACATATCTGCTATTCTCGTATTGTTAGACTTCTGTTTTGCTAGCCAATACCTAGTTACCAAAATCTCTGATGCAGTCCATGGTGTGTCCAGATTCAGCTCGGATTGATATACTTCCCTGTGTATTGATGAGCTTCTGCTCTTCCCTCGAGACTAGCCCTGGCCATCACTGCTGGAGAAAGGCTCAGCAGATGCCTGTTGAGTGCACGCAGTATGCCCTGATCCGAGGGGTGGTTAAGAGTGAGGGATGTACCAGGGTGATGCCAATCAATTTATCAATTTCTAAAGTAGGTGAATGATTTCCACGCTTTGAAAGTTTTATGTTCCATCAATCTTTTCTTTTCTTTTTACATTCTGGCTCCAATTTCACGCCTCCTGAAAATGTCACGGAGTACATATTTGATTTTTAATGAAAAATAAATAAAGTCTGCCCATTGGGTATCTTTTGTGAATTTTCCAAATCTTCTGAGGCAATGAGAAACGCCCGTCTGTGTGGGAAACACGCAAATGAATGAGGGAATTCTGCTACAGCTTGGAAAACACTTGGGAGACAGATTGACAAGTGGCCTGATTAATGAAAGAATCCTAGTGCAGCCATCTTGAGGAGCCCCAGATTTGGTGACTTAGGGACAGAATTTGAACCTTTGGGAATCGGCAGTTCAGGGTGAGCCGTATAGTCAACCAAAACAAGCTCATAACCACCATGGCTACCTCCCCATGTAGGCAGCTATGACCTGTCACCCCACTGTGTCAGAAATACTGTGGAAGTCGGGTTATCACACCCCAAACTAGTCTTACCTCACGGTACAAAGAGGGGAGCTCAGGGCAGGCCCCTGGCAACACTGCTTCTCTGTGAGCATCTCTGAAGGCCTTTGAAGTCTTTTCAAGTCAACGTTGCATTGACCAGGTAGGTGGAGTGTTATCTAACAGTTCCAAAGCCTGGTTTCCCAAGACAGATGATGTGTCTTCACAGTTACCTCAAAAGGTTTAGGTGAGAATGAGGGAGTGGAGGTGGTCTTGATCAAAACACTGTAAGCATGTACCAAATTCTCAAATAATAAACAGGAAAAAAATTCAGTTGCGAGAGGAGGAAGGTTTTAGAAAGCCTTGGAACCCTCAAATGACCCCCACGGGCGATCTTTACTTACATGTATTAAAACTGAATGTATGCTTTATGGTACTTCAAGGAGGCATGAAGCAGGAGCAGAAATGTCTAAGAGAAAAATGAATGATAGAGTATGAAATTTTCAAAGTGTGGGAATCATCCACATTATAGGAGAGTGTGTGAGTCAGTTCACATTACCCTGGTATGTACCACGCTTCTAATAACCCCAAATATGGACAGAAAAATCATTACACATGGGCTGGCTAGACCAATCAGTGGACAAAGGTGCTTCAACAATGTGAATGTGCTTAATGCCATTGAATTGCATACTTGAAATGGGGGAAAAAATAGAAATTTTATTTTATATATTTCACCACAGTAAAAAAAAATGTAAAGACTGGTAACAAAAAAATATGACATCATATTTATGTTGTGGATTGGATACTATTCTAAATGCTTTCCGCATGCTGCTTGAATTGAACTTTAGCAGTCCTATGACATAGGTGCTATTACCCCAGATGGGAAAGGGTGAGCCAGAGAAGCTGTGCACCTTCCTAGAAATGAAGAAAGTAGCCGAGCTGGAAGAACAAACCCTCCAGGTCAGGCTCCAGGGTCAGTGCTATACCTGAACACACACATGAATCAGATGAAAGGAGAGGCCCATCCAGACCTCCCCTCCACTGGCCACACTTGTAGACCCATGACTCAGCCTTGGGCCAGGGCTGCCTCCTCCTGACCTTTGCTGCTGTTACAGAGCACAGCCGTGGAGATGGAATCCCAGATAGCATTCCCATCAGCATAAAAAGACATGAGATCTATGCCTCTGACAGGCGGACATTCTTTAGGAAAGGGCCTGTGGGATTGTGTGCCCTTTAAAGTTATCTGGCGATTACTTACCCCAAGTCCTTTGAAGTTTAAATAAAATGGAATAGCTAATGTTGTGATGAATTATTCACTAAAATACTTGCACAATCCAGGTTTGAGGAAAGTACTCAGACTGTAGATTTCAAGTGTTAATGTTTTACCAGTGTGCGTGCCCTGAGTTTTGACATACTAGTATATCAGTTTAGTGCATTGTTAGTAATATTCTGGCTTTGGCTTATTTTTTTAATCTCTCTGTCTCTCAGTCTTTCTGTGTGTGTGTGTGTCTGTCTGTCTGTCTGTCTGTCTGTGTATCTCTTTCTCTGTGTGTCTGTCTCTCCCCACTCTGTCTCTCCTCTGTCTTTATCTATCTCTTTCTGTGTGTTTCTGTCTCTCTCTCTATATATATATGTGCCTCTGTGTGTGTGTGTGTTTGTCTGTCTCTCTCCTTCTGTCTCTCTGTCTGTCTCTATCTCTCTCTCCTCCTCTCTCTGTTTCTCTCCTTCTGTCTCTCTGTCTGTCTCTGTCTCTGTCTGCTTGTCTGTCTCTCTCTCTCTCCCTCCATAACAAGTGCCTTGCTTTAGTATTTATTGAGAGCTTACAACAGTATTTAACCCCCACATCCCCATTCCATACCTAAGAAAAACACTTGGAGTTTAAGTGACCTGCTCGACATCAACATAGAAATGGGTGTCCATCAACAGGATTGGGTGAATTCTGGGGCCATCCATGCTGTTGGACTGGACTTCAGCTGAGACAGGCAACACTGATAGGACCCTCCTTCTGTCCTGCCCCCAATTCCCGCCCTGCTTCTTCCACAGCACCCAGCCCCTAGCTGCCTAGGAATCCCCACTATCTCAACAAAGCCTCCCCAGTTTTGCATGACTCAATAAGGGGATGCAATGGAGGAGGAGGAGAGGGAGGAGGAGGAGAGGGAGGAGGAGGAGGGGGGGAGAGGAGGAGCACCTTGTTGGTATTCTCATCACATTCTCCTTTCTTCCTCTGGGGTCACATGGTTTCTTCTCGAATGCCTAACAAGCTTAAGCCTGTACCCATGAATATTTAACCACTAAGCCCAGATGCCAACAAACAGAACCCTGATTAGAATCCCTTTCCAAGGTCTGTAGTTTATTCCCACCATGGCTGATACCTAAATACCATCTCAGTCACTCAGTGGTATTGGTGAAATTATTAAGGCCACTCCATGTAGTTAAAAGGGAGGTTTATTTAGTGGCGTAACTTACAAGTGAAGGGATAGGTAGGTTGCAGGGTCTGGGAAAGGTGTGTCCCAGTCCGGTGGTGTTCTCTGGAGAACTCTGCTCAGTCTACCTCCAGCGTCCAGGGTCCAGGAACCAAGAGAGCCAGCGCATCCGGATCTCGGGTCTTCAGGGTCCTCTCTTGGCCCCGCCTTGTAGGCGTGACAGTTACCGAAGCCTCAATGGGGGTTGGAACTTCCAGATCTAGGTTGGAATGGCTACCCACTACAGAGTGGAAACTGGAGCCTAAAGTACTGACCGTTCATTTGCTCATGCAGGTGATGACTAAGAATAAGATCTCCCCTCAGACTCTTAGCTATTACTAAGAAAGCTATTACTAGTTTTCTTCTTTTCTTTCTAAAATTGTGTGTACATGTGTGTATACATGTGTGTGCATGTGTGTGTACATGTGTATGTAACGTTTGTGTACGTGTGTACAGATGCATGCACTCCTGCAGGTGAACAGAGAACAGAGAAGGACACTCAGTGTTCTCCTCTGTCACTCTCCACCTTATTCCCCTGAGACAGGTCTCTCACTGAACGTGGAGCCAGGCTGGCAGCCAGCAAACCCAGCGAATCATTCCCTCGTCTCCCTTCTTTTTACCCCCTCACCCTGTACTGGAGGGTTAGGGATGTGTGGGCACACGGCCATGCCCAGACTCTTTCACAGGTGCTGGAGATTTGGGCTCAGGTTCCCATGGTTACACAGTGAGTAGTTCCACACCCTAAGCCTCCCACCGTCTCCTCACTAGTTTTCCTATATGATATTACTTTTCCACAACTTCCCTAGCTGTCTCTTGGGATACAACCAGTGAAGGATGACTTTTCTACTTTCAAATACTTGTAGTCTCAGTTCTAAATGAAATAATTCTAATTTCAAATTATGAACTAGGGGTACACCCTAGCGCTTAAATATTTGCTTAGCGTGTGGAAGCCCCAGGTTCTACTCCTAGTACCATAAACAAACAAGCCATGAAATGACTGATTTGCCCAAGTCACCCTCTATGTGTCCACCCAGCTAGCTGTTCATACTTGCTTTTCTTGGGGTAGACATTCTCATTAGCACTCAACTCAGTGAAGGAAATGACATGGGAATAGCTTTACAGTAGCCTGCTTATAGTTGAAAGTTTACAAAACCAATGAAAACCCATCCCTATAAAATGCTGGCCTTAAACCCAAGTCCCCCACTTACTTGCTGTGATACCTTAAGAAAGATGAATTCACCTCTGCCCTTCATTCTCTCACTGTAGAAACCACGATGCTGCTGGGAGCTGCTGGGAGGGTGGGGTAGTTACACACACAGCATCTGAGGAGTTCCCCGTGAGTGTTAACAGTGGTCAAGGTCAAGCACAGTCAAGATTTTCGTGGGCGCTGTCCAGCATCTGTCCAACAGCTGGTATAGTGCTTGACCTCACTTTGCAGGTGCCAAAAGTGCCTAGTGCAGAGGATGTTGTAGCAACTTTTTGATGAATAAGCAAGTAAAGTCATTAATTGATGAAATGGCATCGATCAATATGACTGCCAAACATCCTTGCCACAAATAAACTATTAGTCTCTCGTCAGGACAAGGCACACTGGTACCTCCTCAGCCCCAAGGAAGATGGCCAAGAATGAGAACAGGAATGACTTGTCAGAGCTATTAGCGTATATTTATATTCAAGAATGTCTATTTTTTTTATAAGTATAGTGGTTTGAAAGAAAATGGCCCCCAAAGGGAGTGGCACTATTAGGAGGTGTGGCCTTGTTGGAGGAAGTGTGTCACTGTGAGGGTGGGCTTTGAGGTATTTTTCTCAAGCTTCACTCAATGTGACAGTCAGTTGACTTCCTGTGCTTCTGAGTCAAGATGAAGACTCTTAGTTCCAGCACCACGTCTGCCTGCATGCTGCCATGCTCCCTACCATAACAATAATGGACTGAACCTCTGAAACTGTAAGCAAGCCATCCTAATTAAATGTTTTCTTATAAGAGTTGCTGTGGTCATGGTGTCTTTTTACAGTAATTAAAAACTCAAACTAAGACAATAAGAAAGAAAGAAAGAAAGAAAGAAAGAAAGAAAGAAAGAAAGAAAGAAAGAAAGAAAGAAAGAAAGAAAAAGAAAACAGGCTAAAAGTTCATCAGCAAGGAAAAGTTTGAATAAATGATAATGAGATATTTGTTTTCAGCTAGTATGAATTAATGTAAAAATTTTAATTGTAATAAATGAAAAACTTAGATGGATAAAGAATATAATACTAAAGCTTACTTTTTAAAAATGTATTTGCAAGGCCAGGCATGGTGGTGCATGCCTTTAATTCCAGCACTCGGAAGGCAGAGGCAGGCAGATTTCTGTGAGTTCGAGGCCAGCCTGGGCTACAGAGTGAGTTCCAGGATAGGCTCCAAAAGCTACACAGAGAAACCCTGTCTTGAAAAAAAATGTATTTGCATGAAGAGAGAAAAAAAAGACACACAAGAAACATACCAAAACTACAACCAGCTATTTCTGATTTATGGAATTTAGGGTTATTTTAACTTTTTTTTCTTCTTGGCATATGTCTATATTTCCTAGATTTTTCTTTAAAAAAATGATAAAAAGGAGAGAATTGCTACTGAATAAAGTAGATCTGAAATATCAGCCTTGGAGTTAATGGAGCAGGGAAGAAATACCGTGTCTGTCTATGCATACAGACTCTCTGGAAACTCACTTGATCACCACCCCCTACATGTCCAACCAGTACGACCCACAAGCACCTATCACTGTTCCTTCCTCAAACTCCCAAAGTATCCCCAGACTGACATCACAGCACAATCTCAGTGCTGCAAATACGACACCATCATCTCAGCTACTTGGAAACAGCAAGGATCCCAATGTTTTACTGTCCTTTCAGACATCTGACATCTAGCAAATACAGTGAACCTCACATAGACATATTCCCAGCTATTAAAATCTAAACCTGCGAGTGTTATCTCCTGCCCTTGAGGTGCCTAATACAAAGGAAGCATGATTGAGCACCTGACTGATAAGGCTGAGCAAATATGTCTTTTGAAATGGGCTACAGGGAAAGCCCAGGTTGGGATGTGTAATGTGCATTAAAGTCTAGCTAGGTTTGAGTAAAAGGTGAGTCTCAATTTAGTGAAGGGTGACTCCTAGAATATTTGTCTAAGAAAAGCCATGTTATTACCTTCAAATCCACTAAGGCTTGCAGTATAATATTGAGAGTCTAAAGTAAGGTAATAAGTACATAAAAGGCTTTCAGGGGTAGGTGAGAATTATGTATAATGAGCATATTGGTCTAGTATGATTTGGTCCTTCTAATATGTTTTAAAATAACTTATTTGAAATAGTGAAGAAGTAGCTTTTATCTTTATCAATAGAGTCTCATAGAACTTGGAAGAATCGAGGTAGAAACGGCCTGCAAGCCTCCTCCATGAGAATGAACTCTCACAGTGTCTGAAGGTGCTATGTAAGCTACTAAGAGACAAAACCAATCGATAACCCTGCACAGCTGTTAAGCCTGAACCACGATGACCAGCCTGTCAAGACATCCCCAATGGTGCAATGGTGGCACTTTTATGTTGGGGTAACCACAGCTGTCTACCTGGACTTAAGGCCCACTCACTAGGGTGGACTTCATGTCTGGAACTGTAAAAGATCATGACCTTACAAGGGAAGCTGCTGCTGCCATCCTCCTAACCAATGTAACTTCTAACTGTATTCTAAATACTTGTCCTTATCTTCACAGATAAGTGCAGCTCTCAGCCCTCATCCAGGAAGTGTCTTTTCACAGCAGATAGAGATCATGACAGGCCCACAACTGGTCAAAATGCAGAGACTAAGTCACTGTGGGGTGCCCAGCTCCAGTTGATACATCTACAACACAACCCTCCTCCAGAGACTCAGGGGACATCACAGAAGACAGGGAGAGAGTGGACGAGCCAGAGGGACAGGAAGTCTGCTGTAAAATTGTGCCTTCTAGATATGACAAAGTAGCTACACCCACAAAAATCTCAACAGTGTGGTGGCTTAAAAAAAAGACCTGGACAATGATGACTCCCGTTGACATGACAGCATGAATGGGGGGATGTCACAAGGTCCCACGCCTAGGTGAAGAGCTATATAGTCAATCAATGGCTGCAGGGAGGAGAATTATTTTTCCCCGGGGCGAAGCCCCCTGATTGGTTGTCCAGTTCCAAGTGGTCAGCCCTAAGCACATGAACATAGGAGTAACATTAAATGGACTCAGTTTCACACACACACACACACACACACACACACACACACACACACACCAATAATAGTTTAAGAAGAGGTCATAAATTTGAGGGGGATTTGGTCAGGGGGGAGACATGGGAGGGCTTAGAGGGAGGAAAGGGAAGGATGAACTGATCTAAACACCATGTTCATATATATAATGCTCAAAATATTTAAAAGTAACTTAATCCCTTAAGCAGAGCAGTTTTCTCAATTGCATTTTTATTCTTTTTTGCATGTGTATGTGTGTGGTGTACATGCTTATGTATAGCGTGTTTGCATGTGTTGGGTGTGTGAGGGTGTGTGTCTGTGGGTGTATGCAGGAAAGAGGTTGACATCAGGGTGTCTTCCGTGATCTCTTTCCGTTTTCTTTATTGGAACAAGTTCCCTTTCATCCATGTGTAGAGACAACTTGTCCATGTCATCCACTGGGCCACCAGATAGAGTGGTGTCAAATGAATGCCATAGGCCTGGGGACAAGAAGTATTCAGGGCCAGATTTGTTCTCCAAGAGTGAATGGCTGCAGAAGCTTGGTGAAAAGGTGAAAGCTACCAGCTTCCTGGTGGGATGATGTAGAAGTGGGGATGGGAAGAGTTCCAGGGTGTGGAGCATAGCATTTATGTATGTAAAGCAAGAATGCTCATTTATCTGTCACTCTCCCCAAGCCAGCTGACTAAGGCGCATCATCGGCTTGTGTTTTGGCAAACCCTGTGGAATGACTCCTGAGCACAAGCTTGTCACTCTTCTGCCTCTTTCTCTGGGACATACATCAACTGCCTGGTCTGAGTCATGTCTGCAGAGCTGAGGGCTGACCCATATACACCACAAGCTAACGTCTGGCCATCATTATGAAGAATTACCGGGCCGTGCCAATTCTCCAAGCATCTCCCTGATCGAATGCCAAATCACTTTCGACTCACTCTAGTTCCCAAGCCCCACCCACTGCCGGGGTTCTTCCATCTTGGAAGCCTCGGATTTCTCATTTTCTTTCCATTTCTTCAGCTGCCGCATAATCCCAGATGTGAGCCTGTGCAGCTCCCGACACCTGGAGCATCATGTCCTTTCCACCACCTCAGCTGGTCTTCCAAACAGCTGATTCATTGAGAGCTTGGAAAACCTGTCCCTCTGTGACCCATGAATTCTCTCTCTCAAGGGTCCCAGTGGCAAACTTTCTACTCAGCCTTGATGTGCGCCAGGGGTCTTTCTGGGTCCTGGGGCTGTGGTGTGATCAATATGCCAGAAACTGGAGGTTCTGAGTGGAATTCATAACCCTGGCTCTTTGGTTGATTTTCCCCTGCATTTATATATGTTCCCACATATTCATTCATACATATGAATATATATTTGGCTCTTTGGCAAGACATGTCTTGCATGCTGTCAAAGGGAGACTGTGATCATTCCATCATACTACAAGGATACAGCTTACAGGAGAAATGGCTTCTCGAGTTCTGCACTACAGTACAATAACCACAGTTAACAACTAATAGGTTGTTTCAAAATAGTGGTGAGAACGTCGAGCTCTCCATCACAAAGCAAGATGACCATCTGAGTTAATAGATATGTTGGTGGCCCTGATACATCGTTACACATCACGAACACGTCATGGTTGTACCTGGCAAGAAACTGTTTGCTAAAAATGTTAAAAAAAAAAAAAAAAAAGAGAAAGATTTAATTCTAGCAGAGGCAGGGGATTTCTACGAGTTCAAGGCCAGTCTAGTATATGTAAGTTCCAAGCCAGCCAGAGCTATACAGTGAAACCCTATTTCAAAGAAGGGAGAGAGAGAGAGAAAGAAAGAGAGACAGAGAAAGAGACAAGGACAGAGACTGAGAGACAGAGCACAGATATATACAATTATACAGTCACTGTGCATCAATTAATTAAACGTATTTTTGACCACGCTGAACACACAAAGTGCCATCTGTACAAAGTTTAGGGACAAAACCTGCCCCAATTCAGAGCTTTTAAAATGACCCAGCACATCTCCCAAGCCTTGGTGGGCTGGGCTGTGGGTACCCAACCAAGAGAGGAGGGATCTACAGATAACACAGCACCCCACCCATGCCTCGTCCATCATGCAAGTCTTTGTGCCTTGTTCTCGGTGTTTCCAGGTTTCTCGTAAGAGTTCTTTGAACAGAACTTTCTATGGCTGAGAAAATTTGAAAAGCACTAGTTTCCTCAAGTTTCCAAAAGTGTCTCTAGTCCAGTTTGGAAATCTTTCTGACTGTGGTTTTCCCCCAAAGTCTCTTTATATCCTCTAGTTTTTTTATGATTTTCTTTTCCCAGTTTTCAACATTTTTATTCAATTTTTTTTGACCCGTCCCGCGGGCCAGGTTATTGGGGAGACCCGAGGAGGCACCTCCTGAAAGATCAATGGGGGCGAGAGAGAAAGGAGACCAGGCGCCATAAAGGAAGACAGAGTCAGTCTGAGTCGCGTCAAGGTCTCGTTTATTGACTGGGTATTGAGGCTTATAAGCAGGGCTTCAGGCAGGGAGGGGGAACAGGGGAAGCAAAAGGAGAGAAGAATGGAAAATTCCTAAGGAAGGGTGAGGTCGCTTTGGTCCCAGGCCCCTGCAGCTGGCTGATTAGCAGGTACTCCAGGAAGTTGTACAGCCCGCGGTTAGGCCAGGAACCTGTTTTTTGCAAGGTTTGATAAAGTAAGGAAGGTCACACAAAATTCAAGACACAGCTATCCGGGGTCGGCCCCCAACATTTTTTCATACAATATATTTTGATCATGTTTTCCCTCCCCAAGAACCTCCCAGATCCTCCCCAGCTTGCTACCCACTGAAGCGTGAATCTACTTAGTCTTAACAATAAAAACCAGGAGTCAGATTGGGGTAATAACCTGAAAGATCAGAGAAGCAAGGGAGCGGCCACTAGTGACTTCTTACCTCTCCGGATCCTCAGAACGAAAAGGTGCCGAGATCCTGTCTCCCTCCACCTTATATTCCCATCTCCACCTCCTGATTGTGCTAGGATTAAAAGTGTGAGCCTCCCAAGTGCTGGGATTAAAGGTGTGTGCCACCACTGCCTGGCCTCTATGGCTAGCTCTGCCCTCTGATCTCCAGGCAAGCTTTATTTGTCAGAACACAAACAAAATACCACATGACAGAGGAGCTAGGCTGCCCTACCCCCCAGAGGCGCTTCCTTATATAACCTAGATATTTTGGTTACCCAATTTCATTTTTCTCTTCTCTCTCTTTCTCTCTCTCACTCTCAAAAAACAAACAAACAAACAAACAAATACAATAGGACCAAAAATAGGCAAATAAAACAAAATGGAACAAAAAGCGTACACCCCCCCATACACAAAAAAAGGAGTCTGTTTTGTGTAGACCAGCTTCTCCTGGGCATGGAGAGGTGGTTGATATACCTAGTGACACTCCACTGGAGTTATGATTTTCTTTTTAACTTGTGATTTTACTTTGTAGCCCAGGCTGGCCTGGAACTTTCACTAATCCTCCTGCCTCAGCCTCCTTCATTCTGTGATTACAGACTTAAGTCACTATGCCCAGTCTTTGTGATTAATTAATGGCTTTAACGAAACCTGCTACTTGTTGGATATGCAATGAGTGAGCAATAACAAGGATGTGATCGATAACAAAAATCCCAACCACGCAAGCATGCTGGGGACTAAAAAACCTGGACACATTTTACCTAATACACAACAGACAGGAAAAACTAACCCAGTTAGGAATGTATCAGAAACAATAGTGAAAACGTACACAGTTGTAACAATCTGACATAAATTCTGAGTGATAGCATTTGGCGTTCACTTAATATTTGCTGCATTTTCTGCAACATGGTGTTAACAATGCCTTTCATCTAATTCTTTTGGACCTTCAAACAGCAGACCTCATATCAGACTTTCCTCATTCACATACCACTACTGTGATGTTTTTAAAATGATTTTTGCTAGCTGCTTACGCTACTAAATACCTCACAGAATAGACTTGATTTACATTTATAGACATTTATTTTAAGAGAAAACTTTACATCACTGTTCATAAATCGAAGTCTAGGAACACTTGCCGTGGTAACAAGTAACTGCAGCGTGACTTTGTGATAATGAAGATATTATTTTTCTCCATAGGTGCTGTGGGGCACCGTGTGTGGGGAACATCACTTTGGCTCGTGACATCACAGGCCCAGGGAGTGGTAAAGCAGTCAGAGCATCTCCTTGTTACCTGCCCCTCATGCACGCACCCCCTCTCATGTACACTCCTCCCCACTGGAAGCCAGCTGGCCACTCACACTTGATAAGCTGTTAACCTCTTATTTTGCATATTAATAAAAGACTATTCATTTTTCAAAACTCAAATTCCAGAACTTTCCTAGAATTTTAGGTATAATGTAGAAGAAATGGAGCCTTTCACTGGACTCATGTCTACAGGTGATGTGCACCCCACTTCCTACTCACGACTAGCCCTTGTACTGCTCTCCTCACTCTGAAG